>NC_092215.1:57702617-57791501 GCF_043381705.1 Parasteatoda tepidariorum | reverse complement strand
AGTTTTTATATGGATTTGAATGATTGTTTTGAATTCTTAGAATTTTGTGCATTTGCAATGTACCTAAGTTAGTAGCGAGCGAAGCGAACCATATAAGATTGCGTAGCAATTTTCGGGGGTTGGCGAGCGTTAGCGGGCAGGGGGCGCAGCCCACTAGTTATATCCAATTGACTTCAAGAAGTTCCAAAATTATCGTTTGCTTTTTTTTTATATGATCTTGTTTCTAAAATATTTGTTAACTTCCACGATGTGTCTAATGACAGTACAGTATTAGGAGATAATTATTTTTCAACCAAATTTTAAAAAAACAATTTGTGAAAAAACCCACCAAGTGGGTTTTTTCAAGGTGGGCCCACACAGTAAAACCCGGGCGGGTTTTTTCAAAATGGGCCCACTTGGCTAACCCTGACTTGATTTAACAACGTTGTCTAATGATGGTACTGAGAGTTCACTGGAAGCAATGCAGTTAATTCTAGGTTTCGATGAATGAACACATTCGTATAGATGGAGTGCAGACGGAGTAGAAATACATTGTGAACCGTTAGAGTCGTAAGTGCATCTAGCTTGCACTTGGTGTAGCCAATCAAATCCCAAAATGAGCGAAAATGGAAGTTGGGAGCAAATTACAACCTTGGTCATTAGATGATCAATGTTTCCAACCTTGATGTCTAAAGAAATCCATCCAATAGGGTTTATTAAATGGTAGACCACTTGAAAATGTCGATCAGTCCATGGGTGAATAACAGCATTAATAGGAACGCAAGAATATTGAATGACGGTAATGTCTGCACACGGATCACAGAGGGCTTGAATTCCTGTATTATTGTCAGTAGTAACAGGTATTGAGGCACGCTTATTTGTTTGACTTTTAATACAGTTTATAGAATGATCATATTCATTTGCAGGCTCAGATCTTGTGGATGGAGTGTTGCGATTTGTGTTGCGACGTAAATTTGAACTGGTAGTGCCGCGTGGTTCATTATTACTGGAACTAAGTGAGTGTCTAGTCGACGGGAGCTGAGTTTTCGGTTTGTTGTTGGATTCTTGAACGGATCGTGATGAATTTCGTGATTGAGTTGTAGGTAAATTTCGTTGAGGAGGAGGCAAACTGCACATAAAAGAAGCATGACATTTTTCTCCGCATCGCCAGCAAGTAATATCCTGAACATCGTCAGTAGCAGGGTTATATTTACGTCTTTGTTCAACGTGCGAAATGAAATTTTTTGACTGATTTTTCGGTACTGAAAATAAATTGTTAGCTGATTGGCGTGACATATTTTCTTGTTTGAAACTTCGAATTGCATCAAGTGCGGCAGCTCTGTCAATTAATTCTTCGACAGTAATCGAATTCTGAGTAACTAAGGCAATCTGACATTTTCTTTCTGTAATATCACCAATTATCATAGAAATGCGATCAGCTTGTGGTATCGTAAATAAATGGAGCTTTTTCAAGAGGAGCATCCTTAGCATAAATATAATCAACTAAACTTTCATTAATTTTTAATTTTCGAGCGCTCTGATGAACTAAAAATTCTTGCATTGTAATACGCCTGTTAAATCTGGAAGCGAGGGCAGTTTTCCATGCAGTCCATTCATTATAAAATGAATTGTGAAATTCTCTGTATTGTAATTTTTTCTTAAAAATCATTTTATTATTTTAATCATTATTATTATTATTTTTTGTTATGAATCAATCTAAATGAGAAAAATTTTCTATTTCGCCTCAAATTATGCAAAAAAATCTTAAGAAAATAAAAAATCTCAGTGAATTTCTTTTAAGCTTTGTTCAAATCTTCTCAGTTTAAATTCAGCCATCCGTAAAAATGTTCTTTTTTTAAACGTGTGATGATTGAACTTTCCTTTATTTATGTGTTGAAATATTTCATCCGAATCACAAAACCTTTTTTTATTTGGTTGACCCATCTATTATTAAATTTAACTGGTTTTCCTGTTTTTGTAGTCTTTTGCTTGTAATGCAATTAAAATGTTATCTGACCTTGCATAGCTATTGTCTGTACTAGAAGTAAATTTAGTAATTGATTTCTTCGAATGGCATTTATTTTTTAGCACTTAAATCTTTTTCATATTGTGATTAAAATTATTGTTTTATTTCATGGCTTTTTTTTCTTCTTTTGACGGCTTTTTGAAATTCTGAATTAAATTTCGAAAAAAGCTTTATTTTTCAACTCTCATTTCTTAAAAACGACTGATTTCTTTCAAATTTTGTATTTTGTGATTTAAAAGTATAGAATTTAAAATGATGTCAAAATTTGTATACCTTACAATTAAAAAAAAACAATTATAAAATAAAATAACAAAAAATAATAATTAATTGTTAAAAATTATCTTTCACGTGGAATCATTAGTTATTGCAAAATGCGCAAAAAGTGAATGCTACATTAAAGAGTTTTCTAAACATTCGATTGCTCTCATTTCTAAACTATTGGGGCCATATTTTTTAGACTACCCTCCATATTTTGGAGGTCAGATTGTCATATTCGATTTCACTTCTTTGTGACCTCGAATCAATCTAGGCACTCGGTGCCAACAACATAGGCACTGAGTGCGGAAAAATCCGACTGTTTAAACAAAAGTTATTCAGGGTGGTATCTTTTTTTTATTTTTTTTATGCTCACTGTTACATAACACACATCTATTTTAAATATTACATACTTAGTCGCAATTTAGTCGTCATTTTTTCAATAAATCTGAAAAATAACGAAATCGACGAATTATATCGATTTAGGAATATATTTATGATGTACTTGTTCGAAGATTAAAAATGTGGGCACTTTTTATTTTTAAAAAAATTCTCTGAATTTTCATCATAATGAAAAGGTTATGAATAACATGCCATGAAACAATCTTCGACACGGTGTTGTGTCGTTTTATTATTATTACATTACATGTCGTTTTATTTTATTACATTATATATTTTATTGTATTTTCTTTCATTCTTTACATATTGATTCAGCTCTTGTGTCATTAAACACAGTATGATTCAAGTAATAAAAATTTTAGTTGCACCAAAAATATCCCCAACATTCGATTTTATAAGCGAATATTTAAAAACTTTCTTTTCCTACTAACTCAACCGTCAAAGGGCAGAGAATTCTTTTAATCATTTTTATTTAATTTTCTTAATTAAACTGATCCCGCAGTGGATTGCGGCCAGTGAGCGGGTGGAGCCTGCGAAGGGACCGAAGGTGAACAATTTTACAAGTATTCGACCGCAAATCGTCAAAGTGAAGGTTCCCCCCTCTGCCGAGGATCAAAGTTGTGATGCTTCCCGCAAGAATGGATATATTCGATCATTGAACTTTGATCCACCACAAAATTTGTTAACTATAAATACAAATCGTTTGTCCTCCTTTTACATGGTGGACGCTACAAAGCGGGGGATCGGACGAAGTGAAAACCACCCGTAGGTTCAGCAAGGGTAAGGATTGATAGATTTATAAAGAAAGCCTTAGATTTCGATTTGTTCTTGTGGAATACATTTCTTTCGATTTGTTTTTATGGAGTATCTATTTCATTGAGGAACGAAAAACTTGTGTGCGCTCACCCGCAGAGATGCTTCCCAGACGGTCGTCAATAGCCCATATATAGTTTGTCTATGTAAAGAACTCCCCTAGCCATTCGTCTGTAGTGGTGTCGGTTACTTTGGTTACGAAGTTTAACTATTTCAAGTAGGGGTCAATATGTAGGACATGTTTTGACACGGGTGGGCGAGAAAAATGGAATCAGGGCCCCTCTATTTCTTGTTTCCATGGCAGCCTTAGACATCATGACGAGGGGTGTTCTTTCTATAGACAAACTATAGATGTCATAAATGGCGCTTTCCACAGAATTGTATTAATTAGTTCGATTCAACTATTGTACCATTTACATAATATTTTCTTCTATATTTCCCATTATAGAAGCGTGAGTATAAAAAAGATTCACTCATCTCATATAGTTTAAAGAAATGCGAATCCACGATAGAAATGAATAATTCGATCCTGAGATTATCGTCATTTACTGCCTCTTGTGCAACCCGACCTAAATCTGCTTTAAATCAACTCTTTTACTCTATTCGTTAGTGTCTTCGATATAGAATACTATCAGAAGGCGAAAAATATAACTCACATTCTAGAATTTAAAATTATTTTTTTAACAAAATTATAAGAATATAATTCTGCAGTTAGCATTTTTGAAACATATTTAAGAAATAATATCTGAGAATTATTCATTTGAAGAATTTTAGAATGGTACATTTTATTTTGATAAACATCTTTGTTTCTGCGTAATTTACGTTAAAAAAATATTTCAGCTATGTCCTAATTAGTTTTTGTCTGTTCAATAAAAAATAGAAGTAATTAAAAAGAAAAACTCTGGAAGCAAACAAATTTTCAGCTTACCATTACATACTTAAAATTCTTAACTCTATAATTTTTATTTATTTGCATTTTTGAGAAAAATCCCTTAGAAGTTCTAAATGGTATCAAGCGCTATTTCTCCTAATCTTATAAAGCGAGCTACTTTTTATGAAAGTTTTAGTTCTGCGCAATAATACTGTATTATCAGAAGTTAATAAATCAAGAAAACGATTATTTAAAAAAAAAAAATTAGCCTAAGATCTAAGATGGGTAGATAAGGGACATCTTTAAGTTATGTGTAATTTGAATATGACAACAGAATAGATCTTTTAACAACAATTTATAGCCTATTGTAAATTAAAATCTTCAAGGTAAGGTGATAATGCGTTGAAAAATGCACGATTATCTTTAATAAAAGTTTTATTGATCTAAAATTTATTACGTTTGTGATATTTTCGTGAGATTTATTGATGGGTCATAAATTTACTCTAAGGAAGGAATGGTTTAATTTAAATCTCCGTGGTAATTGGGTTTTAACGAATTTATTTGTTTTTTAAGATAGTTATTAAAATGATTATCATATTTAAATAACACTTGTTTTTTTTTAAATAACTAAAAGCTTTATTCAATTCCGCCAGGGATGGGAAATTACTTCCTTAGTGGAAAAATCATTGAGGTATTACTATATCTCTCTATTTCTACCTCCATGGGAAAATTCCGCCCCAGAAGAAATAGGTTTCTTCCAACATAAGTGGAATAAATAGAAGAAACTTTTGTTTAAAAAGAAATATGAAATATTAAAACGTTTTTTAAACGAATTAAGTTATTTTTTTAAGATAGTTATTAAAAAAATTATCATATTTAAATAATTCCTATTTTTTAAATAATCTAAAAACTAAAAGTTTATTCAATTCCGCCAAGGATAGAAATTTAATTCCTCAGTGTAAAAAACATGGAGGTATACTTTCAGTACTCTAAAATAAATGAATGTTTTATTAAAAATTCTGTTAATGATATAAAGTCTAAATTCTTTGTCATTAGTAGTTAAACTCTCGATGCAATAATGCCATCCACTACAAACCTTATACTAAAGGTCATAAGAACTTTTGTTTGGGTTTTTCTCTTTTTAATCTTTCTTTAATTCATTATTGAGGCTTGTTGTGTAATTAGTGAATGACAAAAAAGTGGGTTAATCCGCTCACACGCTAGACCGATTTTCTGGGTAGAAACTCATAAAAAATACTTCCTTAGATATTGGTGAATACAAAGGTACCTTTGTTTATTTATTTGGAGTCGAAACATTTGCTATTTATGATTGGGTTCTCTCGTAGGTTAAGGCCGTTTCATTTCTTCAGGAGAATAACTAAATCATTTATCTAAAGGTCTGTTATGATAGACAATAGAATCTCGATTATACGAATCTCTTTCATCCGAATACCTCTGTTAACTGAAATAAATTTCAACGTTTTTAATAATATACTGTCCTAATTTTACTACGGGAGGCCTTTAAAATAAAATGCTCGGTTGAAGCTCGAATTGATCATTTTATGTCAAGAAATTTGAAAGTTATAATTTTCTTTATTTTTCAGTGTTTAAAGGCTAATTGGATCCAAGAGTCTCACTTATACCAAAATTGATTTTATTAAATATTTAATAATTTTTTCCACCTGTCGATTAATTCTTGTATTGAAGAAAATTTCAAGAAGTTTTTTTTTTTTAAATGTTGATTTCTTTTTGAATTTTATTATTTTTTATAGTAAGTTTTTAGTTATAGTCTCGGCTGATATGTTTACGAAATAAAAATCCATAAAAGTAGTCTTCTAATTGAATATTAAACGTCTAATGTAGCTTGTCTTTGAAACTGATTTTTGCAGAATTGAATTTTGTAATTATAAATTAGTTTTTATTTGACTTTGAAAATAATTATAATAAACAATATACGATTATTTACTTCAGATTGAATTTATATTTAGCTTTATTTTGATTTAATTTACTTTTTTGATAAATAACAATTGGTTGAATAATCAGTTTTTTGGCTTTTCCACATTAATCCCACGTAATGGAGCTAACGTGGACAAAACAACTTCTTTTTTTTTTTAACATTATAAGTATACATAAAAAATTAGCTTATATATCCTTCAAAATTAACGAAAAACCTTCAGATTTTATTTAAAAATTTTTAGAGATCACGATAAAATGGTAATGAGTCAATTTCTTTTGGCAAATTTGCAAAAATTGTTAAAAATTATTGTATATAGTTGAAAATGATTTTTAGTTTCTTCACTACACAAATATCACCTCCATAATTAGGTTAAGTAAAATGTTTAAACTGGTTTCACATTTTCTATAATCTTTCAGATTTAAAGATATTGTCCCCGTCACATAATTGGGGAGTAAATCGCGTGATCTATCGTGAGATCCTGTTCAGAATCCGTTTTTGAATCACAACTTGTATCGTTCAATCAGCCTCGTGATTTCCTTCAACGAGACCGCATCAAGACTGTGTATATAAATATAATAGATGCAAAGACCTTTTTTCAACTCGCATCTGCCTTGTGCCACTGATGCGTTTTTCTAATGAGGAAAATAATTTTAGTATTGTTATGACCAGGCTTGTGGAGAATTTTTTCCTTCCTCTTCAAGACGAGTTCACTTGAGCAGGTCTATATTTTGTCTGTCGTCGATGAGTTTTTAATTCTGGACACAACTCGAAATGCGTGTTTTCGAAAATAATCACAGCGAAAAAAAGCGTGTTTATAAAAATTGACACAGCGAATACTTTTTTAAAATAATAATCATTAAGAGGCAGTTATTTTATAACCGGCGTTGAACAACCGACCAAATTCTGAGTTTACCAGTTTTCAACTCCGGAATCAAGCATTCAAACCTTCGTGATGGACTTTTTGACCCGTTTTGGCTTTACAGGGAGAGAGGGAAACCTCCCATGGTTACCCGGCGGCACATGATTTGTCTACCCCTGAGGATATTTCACGTCAGTACTATGGTCGGCGCAAGCCGGGAGCAGAATTCATTTCAACCACCTACGCTGGGATTAGAACCCGATTCACCTAATTTGGAGGTGAACGCTCTATCCCCGGAGCCACCGCTGGGATTCGAACCCATTTCACTTCTTTGGGAGGCGAACTCCTTATCTCCTGAACCACCGCAGCTCAGTATTAACCTTTTTTTTTATAACCGTCGTTGAACAGCGGACCCAATTTTGAATTTACGGCTACCAATGTTTAACTCCGTAGCCTTGTAGTTTTGAAACCATTCCAGATAAAAAAAGGTAATTCTTTGATCAAATATTGGGAGCCTTCATGGAGAACTTTTTGATGGAACTAACCTGTTTTAGCGTTACATGGAGAGGAAAATCTTTCACTGTTAGCCTGACGTCAAGATGACTCTAACCCATGATCCGTCTACCACTTAGGATATTTTACGTCAGCACTGGGGTCGATACGAGCCTGGGGTGGTATTCTGAGCTCGAGTCGACCGTCGATTTGAGTTTTTGGAAGCCGCACCAGGGGGCGCTTTACCTGATATTCTACTTTCCCCGCCCATTGCTCGGTTTTTGGTATTCCAAGCAAGTTTTAGTGGATCTTGAGCGTTCTTTTCGGTCGACGCGAAAACCACTTGTATTTTCAGTAGAGTAATGGCGAGCGCATGGTTAGTAATTATTTTACACGGCTAAGTCCTCGGAGGAGACCGATGTATAGAAACAGAAAATATGCTTTTAGTCTTCATGATGATGTATTCTATGATTTTTTTCGATTAACGGAAAATCTTGTTCAGTATTTATGCGTGGAACTAACAGAGGACTTGGAAAAAGAAGCAAGGCGAGGAAACGTGATTTCAGTAGAAACATAAGTTAAACTTAATTTATTTTCAATATCATGAGCATATTTCTGTTTTAAAAAAAATAATAATAATTGAATTTAATTTTTCTATATACTTTTGTCAAATTTTAGATTCAAATCAAATATACAGTGGTTCTAATATTGCATAAAAACTTAAAATGGGATATAAACAAATACTTAAGTGAATAATAAAGTATTTTATAACTATGAAACTATACTGTAAATCACTATACTTAAAATCTTTGAAAAATCTTTTTTAACATAAAACTAATATTGCTGAACATGGTAATTGCAATATGAAGTACATAAATTGCTTGAAAAATTAATAACTAAATATTTCGAACCTCTCAAAGTGAATTTTTTCTTATAGCTAAAATTTTATAAAAGTTTTGTTAAAGAGAGTTCAAAATTTTTTCCATGTAACAAGGAGGTCCATATGATGAACTGTAATGTTTATCTTTTCATCATTTGATTGGTATTTATCAAATTTCACTCGTATAAGAATAATGAAGCATAAAACAGAAAGCTTAATTGAAAATAGAATTTAAATTGCAAATTATACTTTCTTTTATTATCAACACAAATGAAGTGATATAAATATTACCTTCTTAAATAAAAAAAAAGCCTGCACTCACCTCTATTAAATCATAATTAAGAAAATTCGTAATTTTCAAAAGGCAAAGTGAAAACCATCTGTTTAGCAATATAAAGTGGTTAGAAGTTAGTAGCAAGAATGCTGTTTACATTTGAAAATTCTGATATTTTAATTTTTTCCTGGATCTTTTTTCTACTATCCACATAATATTAAATGCAATTAAAAGTTTATTTCTTTAAAAAAAATAAAATAAAAATAGCATACATGTGATATGCCAATACGATGTACTCTTGTGATATAATTCTGAGAAACAAAGTTTGGTTTCTTAATCGCTATTGGAATAAACAAACCAAAGATCTGATTGCAACTCAATAACATATACTAATAATAATAGTACATATTAGATTTTTAATTATCAGACTTGTAAATAAAATTTATCTAATTAGTCAATGTTTATTAGTATCAAAAATAACAAAAAAAAAAAAACTTATCATTTCGGAGAGGTATATAAAATTTATTTAATAAATGTAAATATCAAGTATTAGTGCAATAAAATAAAAGTAAAGTTTTACAATATTTAATCTCAAATAAATCTTAAAAGGCAATATTTAATCTCAAATAAATACTGAACCAAAATGCCTTTTTCAACAACTTGTCGCGCGCGAATTGCATCAGAATGCTCCGAGCATTTTTATTGGCTGATAGCACGGAAGAAGCTTCACCCCTACTCTACTCATGTAGTCCACGAGACTACAAAACAGTGGACGGTGTGACGTCAGGAGAAGGCGTCACTCGGGGAAGGCGTCGTTTGTTTGGAATACCAGCCCATATCGACCAGCCATTGCTGGGATTCAAACTCTGGTTACCTGAGGGAGCTCTATCCCCTGAGCTACTATGACTCAGTATTATACATTTGTTTGTTTTTATATTTTTCATTAATATCTTTTTCCAGCGTAATTTACGTTTTTTGTTACATCATTTAAATAAGTTATTGTTAGTTTAAATAACAATAAAAATGAATTTTGAAATGGTTAAACGCATACAAATGTAATGTATTGAATTATTTATCCAAAATTATTAAACACATAATTTCAGAGGTGCCACCTATTACGATTTATAATCAAGATTACGGTTGAGTAATACAAATTACGATTTATGAAAATTTCTGTTTATGATCCATTAAAAGTACTTTTTTCCCTTAACTACCAAGAGTTGTGAAAGATTTACTCCTTCAATTCTAAAAACAATAAATGTAAATGATCTTTCCCCCTTCCAACAAGATCTCCTTATAGAAAAGAACACAATTCTAAAATGCTGTGAGCAAAGGTTTAAATGCAGAAGTTCTAATTTATCCAAAAAATATCCCGATTCCAAGTAATTTATTTAATTTTATAATGAAGTATAAAATTTCATGGTGGTAGTGTTTTTTTTAGTGCCTTTATATAATGTGTTACTTTATTTATAATGGTAAGTTATGCATAGTTTTCTTAATATTTTATAAGTACTTAGAATTAAGTACTTTGAATTTTATAAACGGTAACTAAATATATATTTCTGTATACTTCTAATAGCTAGTTTAAAAAGTTTGTATCTCTGTAATTATATATTTCTTTACTATTTGAGAAAAAAAATTCTTAAGTTATTCAGTGCTATTTTTCTTAATTTCATAAGTCTTTATTTTGAACCCTCTTTGTTGAATAATAGAGTATTAACAAATATTTATTGGAAACAACAAAAAAAAAAAATTGAATAAGCAAAAATCAAAAATTTAACTTAAAATTCAAGATGGCAAGGGAAGAGGCCTCTTAAAATAAAATAAATTGTTGCAACCTAAACAACATAATTTTAGTTATATTTTTCTTTGAAAATAACAGTAAATTTTTGAATCTTTTTTTTTTTTTTTTGAGGATACATATTAACGTTTGAATCCTTCGTCAGAATTAAACGTCAAAATTAATTGCTGACAGTTTGAATTTATAGTTCTTTGAAACATTTCTATGTCACGCAAAAATGCTCGCAATTTTTCATGTTTTGTAGGATTTAAAGAAATAAATGAAATTCTATGCATCATTGACTTGACTCAACTAAATGAATCGTAAACATTCTATTGTTCTTTTGTAATGCGCTTATTTACTCGTTTTATATTTAATACTTAAATCTGTATGTTAGTCTTATAAAGAAAAGATATTCTGAAATTATTTCTTTTCTCGCCACCTTGGACTTCAGGTTAAGTTTTAATTATCGTTTTCTTGAAGTTTTTATTTTAATTCTATTTTATTTTTAATAAACTTATTATCATTTGACAGGGTTCCTGCGGTCCTTAAAAGTCCTTAAAAACTGCTTAACTTTTATTTTGGAAAATAAGGGCCCTTAAAAGTACTTAATTTTGGTAGAAGGTTTTTAAAGGTGCTTAATTTTTCCGCATGACTATAGTTGATTAGAACAATTTTTCAGTACCATGTTTTAAACCATATAGTCGTTCTTTTATCACCTAGAATTAGACCATGCACCGAGAGTAAAGCATTTTAGAGAGACAAGAAGGGATGTGTGTGAGAGAGCTGCAGGCAAGAAGAAAGCATGTCCTTTTATTAATGCATTGGTTCTTTCATTAATTTATACTGCCTTTTGCCTAGAATGATACTCTATGAGAACAGTGACATTCTAAAAGAAAAGAATAAATTGCGGACAAGGGGAATACTGCACATGGAAGAGATAGTGCTTTTTGGGGGGGGGAAGAGTTCTAAGGTACTGAAGTGGAAAACCCACACTGACCTTCAAAATTGACTGAATTCAAAAAATTCAGTTTTACTGGTAATGCATTTGCTCATAGGAGCAAAGTAAAACCCTAAGAATCAAAATATCAGAAAAAATTTTGAACTTGTATCCATAACGAAAACTATTTCAAAAATTCTTTTAAGAATTAAATAAATTTTCATAATATTTCAGTGTGTAATAAATAAGTAACTGTAAATTAATAAGAAGCAGTAAAAATTTTTAAAATTCATGATTGTACTGGAAATTAAACAGATCTGTAATAAACAGGGTTTGAAAAATCCCATCCCACCTATATTTTACATCAAAAACCTGAGATTTCTTGGGGTTTTGGTGAAAACCAAGTTTTTTCACAAATATTTTACATTTTTATTCCTGAATACTAAATAAGAGTGCATGATTTGCTCCTAACAAGATAGTTAAATGTTTGGTAACTATTTATAACTTGTGCTGCAATGTAAATTTTTTTTAAAGTTTTAGATTGTTACGTTAGTGTCTTAATTTCTTAAGGATAAGCAGATTGTTACATAAAAATGTAAATCTATTCAATTAAAAGATTGTCGATAATTAAAGACTTTTTGATATTAATGTCGATTAGAATAAAATTCAAACTTAGATTTTAATAATCATTTTTCTCAGTTAACATTGTAACTTAATATGCTGTTTTTTAAATTTCTATTTAATTTTTGGTTGCTTTAAAATTAGTATATATTTTTCGTCAGATTGTTTAGTATTCCTAATATTATGTAAAGTTAATTCCTAATATCAGTTTTGGCTGGAAATAATTGTAAAGCTCATCATAAAAGTAAATATAACACATTTGCTGTTGATTTTGAAATGGTTACATACTGTTTTCAATATGTTTTTTATAAAGTTTTGAATACATTTTTTTAAAACTATTAATTCGCGATAAAAATAAAATATCAAATTATTCTAATAGTAGAGAATAATATTAAGAATGATAGTGGATGATAAAGAAATATTACAAGTAAATATCTATAAATGATAATGAAAAAAAATAATTTATCAATATTTGTTAATTAAGTAAGCTTACCAATTTTCTATCGATTAATATAGGAATGTGTTGATACCTTTGGAAAATCATTTTAGACCCATTCATTTATATGTTTCCCCCGAGAACTAATAAAAAAACATACATATTTGAAAATTATAAATTTTAAAAATAATTTTATTTTTTTTGTATAAAAATTTTCTTAAAAATATTTATAGCAATGAATTTAAAAAGATATATATATTAAGTTAAATCTAATTGAAAAAAAGTGGAATGATTTCAGGTGATTAGATATTAGTATGACCCGTTTTTACTTGAAATAGGACTTCTCTTATGCATAACTCTAATTCAACCTCTTAGTATTCATTTTTTTAATATATACCCCTTTTAAATGAAAAATTTTGTTAATAGAAATTTTTTTTTTTGGCATAAGGGAATATTTATCATAGATAGGATATTTCATAGATGTCGTTAATCCTTAACAATCTGAAAATGTTTTAAAAAAACCTGTCCCAGGTTTTCAAAAATAATAAGCACTGTCACTTTTGGTATATATTTATTCGATGATAAATACTTATACTATTTTTAAGGTCCTTAATTTTTCAAAAAAAGTCCTTAAAAGTGCTTAATTTTTGCTTTGTTAAAAGAGTGGGAACCCTGTTTGACAACATTATTTCTTTGAAAATAGGCGTCGTTTTATTAGACTTGGGAAAAGTTAGTTGATATTTAAAATCTGGACACAGCTCGAAATCCGTGTTTGCGAATATGGACACTGCTTAAAATGTGCGTTTAAAAAAACTGACACTGCTCGATATGCGTATTTGCGGAAAGGACCGTAGCTCAAAATGATTGCTGACGAAAATGAACACAGCTCGAAATGCGTATTTACGAGAATGGACACAACTCAAAATTCGTGTGTAGGGAAATAGACACAACTCTAAATGCGTGTTTAGGAAGATCGACACAACTCGAAATGTTTGTTTAAAGCAGAGGTCGCCAAAGTGGTCTATATAGACCCCCAGGGGTCTATTTAACATAAGCGGGGGTCGATCTTAGCCAGGGGGTCGAATGGGGGTCGAACCGNCGACACAACTCGAAATGTTTGTTTAAAGAAATGAATACAGCTCAAAATGCGTGTTTACGAAATGGACACAGCTAAAAATACGTGTTTACAAAATTGAACACAGCTCAAAATACGTGTTTAAGAAAATGGAAGCAGCAAAAAATTTGCCTTTTTAAATGTTCAATCCAAATTTAACAACTAAACGAGAAATTTCGTGCTTACTTTTCCTTACATTTTTAAAAAAGCATTATCATTATGGATCAAAGTCACGTTCTTCGGGATCGGGATGCCTTGGTAAAAGGTCAGTTCGAATATTTCAAGCGATGCCTTCGTATTCAGAACTCTAAACGATTAAGTGAATTTTAAAACTAAATTCCTACAACGTAAATTTAGTACCACTATTCTAAATTTGTAGCGCCCGTGGCAACATTACAAAAATAACTGCTGACTTTTAAAGTCTCTTCAAAAACAGATCAATATAATGAAATATATCAAGTGATTTATGCAAAAAGACGACGTCACGCTACGAATTTATTTGGTTTCATTAGTTTATTCTTAAAAAAAAGAGCAATATTCATGAAAGAAATTTGAAAAACGGAATCAAGTTCTATGTTCATTTTTTTTTACATATCTATGTAATTTTCTTTAACACGCATTTCCAGCTGTGTCTATTTTTTTACGCGCGCATTTCAAGCACGCTCATTTTGAACGCGCATTTTGAACTGACATGTGTCCAAATTTACTAACCAACGACTTTTTAATTTTTAGAACTTTTAATGATATTTCCTCAAATTCTAAATCAGTTACATGGTGCTTAGATACTGGTTTGAATACTGCGCTTTTATCTGTTTTTTGGCTGTTTTTTTATTTACTTTTTTATTGTTTAATTTAATGAAACCCGATTTAGATAATGCTGAAAAATAATTAATTCTCTTAACATGAATTGAGGTGGCAGAATTGGTGTTTTTTGGCTCTCTCTATGTACCATTTCATCTTTTATTGCCATTGAGGCGGCAAACGATACTTAGTATAGTTCTAAGACATTATTCTTGAATAATGTTAACTTTTAAGCGCTACAGCAAGCTGGTCAAATTGAAGAGCTGACTAGTTAACTTCCAATGATAGCTTTGTCTTTTTCCCCAACAAAAAAAATAGTAGATAAGAGTTTTTTTGTGTGTGTGTGTGTGAAAAGTGATTTTAATTTGCTTTATTTAATAAATAAGAATTAGTAAAAATAATTGCAAAATTTTTGCACAAAATGTAAGAATAATAAGCGAGGGAATCTGTAATTGTTTATGCTTCGATAACTTTTTTGCCTTATTGTAATTTAATACCCCAACTTTTATATTTTTAATTTAAATATATTATCAGACGTGCCAACTTTTAATCCCTTCCATTATCATTTTTCCCAGTGGTATTAAAATGGAATTAAAACTTCAATTTTAAGCAAACAAATATGTTGTATTTGAAAAAAATTAAGTTGACAGCCATGATAGTAACGCATATTAATATATAAGCTTAATTTTTGTAAGAATAGTGGTGATCAAAATCATTTAAAAATTAAATTTATAAAAGAAAAAAATAGTATATATATTTACTACCTAATAGTAATATATATTTACTACCACTTTAAATATGAAAATAAAATCTCCTGCAAAATGCGGGAGAGGTGGCAGGTATGTATTATTTTGCTTAGCCTAGTTCTTCGCTTTCGCCCCCCCCCCCCCATTTTNTTAACAGCTGGCGCATCATTTCAGGTTGCTTCTCAGCCATTATCCTTAGTCTTAATCACCCTAGCTTTTATACTCTAATTTCTTTTGTGCTTTAATTTCTTTTATACTTTATTTTAAATACATTAGAAGCCGGGTTCACACTTGCCCTGATTTTCCTGTTTAAAAAGATTCTGCCCTTATTTGTCCTAAGGGGTAGTGAAGTGTGACACTGTTGGTGAAGTGGTTGTGGGGAAATGTCACACTTTGTGACAAAGGGGGTGGGAGGTCCAAAATATTGAAAGAAATTGTGACATCATTTATGGACAGTCATCTTCTAATGAAGTAAAGTAGAATGCTCTCACAACAGTAAATTTGTTCTTGGAGGTTTAGTCTGCACAAGTTCAAAGCTAGCAAGAATGTGGCAAGCATTTTAGCTGGTCATCATTCTGAAGCTGTATGGATCGTGGCTTGTGATTGAACCCTGGTCCTTCACAATGATAGCTCAGTGACTTAGCTACTGCACTATCTGGCTTTTTACTTTAAATAAGACTTCTTTATTGACATTTTCTATATTTTATTTTGTAGATTCATTGTGTTGAAGTTGATCTGCCTCTGCCTCCAGAAGTTGCTACTTCAAAAGATGGTGAATTACGTTTAGATTATCATCCTCCAGTTGGGCTTCCTCCACCAAATATAACATTCCATCCTTTGGATGTTAAAGATGGCATTATTGTGGATGATGTTATCCCTGGTACAGAATATGCATTTCAACTTTATTATTCAAATCGATCTATGATTGAAGTTTTAACATGGACTACCGTTATAGCTACAGGTAAATAATGTTATGACAATTTTCAAACTAATTTAAGATATTTTATGTGAGGGAGAGTGTTGTATTTTAGAACTATTTCAACTTTTCATTTTTGTGTGCAAAATATAATAATTCAAGTTACTTAGCAATTTTGAGAAATATAATATATATTTGTTTATCAATGTAATTTTTTTGTGGGCAACTATGGTTATACACACCAGAAAAAGTATTTTTAGGAAAATAAAAAAAATTGGTCTGTGCCGAGGTACAACATGGTGATGTACTTTGAGCAACCTCATGTTGTACCTTGAACCATTGAATGTCACACGTTAGATAAGTCATTTTGAGTTTTTGTCTTCTTGATCTGAGAGTTGATTAAAATTGGATTAACTTTTTATTAAATTTTAAGTTGTCTACATTAAGCTAAAATAAATAATTTGAATCAGATGATTTATTTATCAAGAACATAAAATTTTTTACATGTTTAAAGTGACGAAGTTCACAAGGAACTGTATTCATTCTGGCGTTAAGAAACATTGATTACACATACTTTAGATGGATCAAGGGTAGAACAAGCATTCACTTTTTTGATTTTATTAGAACCAGCAAAAAGAAGTAATTTTTCTTAAAAAGCTGGTATTTTATCTTATAGATAATGACATTTCAGTTGTTATCTGCTTTAATTTTGTTTTCAAATCTAAGTGTACTATACTACTCAGAAACTGGAAAATAAAAAAAAGTCCTTTAGCATAGGTTTGGAAAACATGTTATTGTTCCCAGGATTGCAGATGGAACCCGTTATCCCATACAGCCACAAATATCCCCAAAATCTCTTTGAGATTTCTCTTTGACAAAAAAGCTGGATATTCCAAAATCTAACAAAGATTTCCAAGATTTTAGTATTCTAAATATCCATGAAATATCTACCAGAAATCTAGGGTTCGCAACTGCATGATTTCCAACAGATACTTGGACATTATGACATCTGCTGTATATCCCTGATACATCTAAAAAATATATGTGACTTAATCACAGATATCCATGATATCCAGCACATGATATTGATATCTAAGGGGCTTTTGTTAGATGTCAATTGTATATAATATCTGGATACTTCTGAGTTATTTTTGTTGGATATTGGAGAAATATCTTAATCCTTCAAAAACTCGCTTCTACTAAATTTAATGATGAATTTAATGAAGAGTACATTTGAGTTTACATCCTATAATTTTATAAATCAAATTACTTCAAACATTACGAAATGTGGTGTATAGGTAAATAAACTCATAATATTCGATAATTTAATTTTTCAGAGCAAATTTATGAAGTTAAAATTTTTTGACAATTTTTATCCAAGAATTTAATTTTTACGCGTAACTCATAATTTTTAGATAAAAAATGTAAAATAAAAAATATATATGTTAAAAATTCATCGTATTAAATTGAAGATGTTTCCTATAAAGTAATTTTTTTTTTAGTTTGCAATCTCTTTTTTTATAGATTTTTTTTATTTTGGACTATTAGTATGCAGAGTAAGCATCAAATTAGTGAATCTTATAATTTCAAGGAAATGTTTTATTATAAAATGAGACACAAAATTATGAGATAATGCAAGACTAGAGAGTTATTTAGAGCCAAATTTATTTGTTTATTGCATTACAAATTTATTTACTATCATTGTAATAAAGAAATTTTATAATGATTGACTATTATAGCATCAGTAATAAACTGTAAATCTGGATTCGTTAAACAGTCTGTTTCCATTTAGTGTTTGCCTTTGTGTGTGATGGTAACAAAAAATTTGTAACAGATAAATCTGTTGCACTATCATATTTCCTGTACCTTCAACAAGATTGAACACATTTTAGTAGAACAATACTATGCTTGATAACATAGCATGATATTTTAAATAAAAGCATAAAGTGAACAAGATTTTTAATTCGAAAGCGACAAAGCTGTTACAACTTATTATTTTAAGCTAAATAAGAAAAAAGTTAGAAGAAAAAAGTGCTTATTTATATAAAAAAAAGATAAACTAAAATTTCTCTTGCAACTACAATTTAAGTCTTGTCTCTACCAGTTTAATATTTTTTCAATCTTCCTCCCCTTCTTTATTGCAAATTATCAGCAACATGATGTCAAATTTTAAATTTAAATTTTCTTACTTTGTGCATGTTTATTCGAAGGAGTGCATATTAATTTGATTAAGCTAAAATTACACTTGTAACTTCTTTATTATTTACTTACATTTTTTTACTAAAAAGTATCTTCCTTATTACTTTCGCAGGAAATTTTTTTTCTTTCTATCTCTGTTTTAAGTTATAAATTTTAATATGAAAACCTTATATGTATTTTCTATATTTAGAACCAGATCCACCAAGCAATTTATCAGTAGATGTTCAAACTGGAAAAATAGTGGATTTAGTGTGGGAACCTCCTCTTCAGGGAGGCTTTTCAGGGTACAAATTAGCAATTCTTTCATCCCAAGATGACTCTAGTCCACGATATTTTGACTTGCCTGAAGATTCCCTGTCTTTTACACTTCAAGATTTAACAGCTGGCGCATCATATGAAGTACAATTGTCAACTTTGTATCAAGAAAAAGAATCATCAGTCTTCATTTCATCAAATTTCACAACAAGTATGTTTCTTTTTCTTCAATCAACTTATTTTTTTCTGTAATCGACATATTTTTTCTTTAATTAGCATATTCTTTCTTTAATCAAACATTTTGTTTTTGCTTTAATCACGCAATACACAAAGCTGAGGAGTTGGATTCTCAAAAATTTGATCAATTTTGACTCTTGTTAAAAGTTCCTAAAGTTAAAACAAGTGTTAAGTCCAATAAAATTATTTAAATAATTATATATATGTATAATTATTTGAATTCTCGCAAAATTAATTAATCTCATTTAAGCATTTATGAGCATATATTTGATCAAGTAATGAAAAGAAAAGAAAATATATCGAAAGTATTTAATACTTTATATAAATGAATTAATTATTATTATAAATTCCAAAAAAACATTTATGTAGCTAAGTTTAAAAGTAAAGCAAATAAATTTAATGTCTTATTTATAATAATTTCCTAGTTCATGAACATTAACTAATGAATCTTCTTGTAAAAAATTGTTTGTATATGTGTTGATATCTAATTCAATACTTATTATGAAACAATTTCAATATTTTTTAAAAATATTTTTTATTTTGTCAACTATTATGTAATAATAAATGTACTGTCATGTATAGAATTGAAATTAAGTTTTTTTTACATAATTAATAGTTATTACATTAATATTGACTGAAAAATTTTAATTGCGTCTGAGCGCACAAAAATGTTTGAAGAAGGTTTCAAATATTTCAGCTCTGATTTAACAATTCTTCTTCTTCTTTTTTTTAAATTTTCAGAACCCAATACACCTGGCCGTTTTATTGTGTGGTTTAGAAATGAAACGACTTTGCTTGTTTTGTGGCAACCTCCGTATCCATCTGGCATTTTCGATAAATATCGTGTTAGCATATCTCCCGAAGATGCAGTACAATCTGTTCTTTTTGTTGATAAAGAAGGAGAACCACCTGGTCCTGCTCAAGCTGCATTTTATGGTCTCATTCCTGGTAGAGCTTATAACATATCAGTACAAACAGTCAGCTACAATCAAATTAGTGAACCTACAGAAGCACAGTATAGAACAGGTAAACAATGTTTTTATTGTACTAAAAAATTTGAAATGTTTGATATTTTAATTTAATTTTTCCATTGTATTGATTATATGCGTGAAACGTACTAATCATCAAAATGCATGAGCGTCTTTAATTTAACAGCTAAACATTTCATTGGTTCTTAGAATTTCATTGGTTTCATTCTTTAACATTTTCTTAAATTTTAACAACTAAATGCATAGTATGTATTGTAGTTGAAACATTAAAATAAATATTAGTTTTTAATGCCCAAAACCAAATGCATAAAAAATTTATTTTTTGTGAGCATACATATTTAAATAATTTACTTATTTAAACTATGTAATTGAAAAATAATTCACCCGAAATTACTGATTAATTATTAGATTAATTGATTAGTGCTGTAATTTGAAAATAGTTCTGTCACATAGAGTTAAGTAGTCACAGGATTCCTACTTGATTTTCATCTCATTATAATGTTTTAACTTTGACTTGGATTTGACTTTTGCATGTATTTCTAAACTTTTGATTTTTAACCCATTTTTATGTTTAATTTCTTGCCTGATTTTATCTAATTGGCAAAAACTATTGCTAATATCTATATAATAATTATTTGCTATTATCCTATTTGATTAATGAATGATTCTTTCCTTGGTGGCTTAGGGTCAGGGCAGGTCTTGGACCTCTCCTATAATTTTCTTCTAGCATTTCGACCTTTAGAAACTGGTTTCCAATTTTTAGAAATTTAACACTGAATCGAGGATCTTTTTTCCATAGGTTTAGCACAGAAAAAATTCTTTTCCATCCACTATAGTCATACATTTTATCTACATATCCGGCTCATTTAGGTTTTTTTTCCTTGTTTGTGAATTTAACAACATTACACTTTTTTTTAAAGTTTTGTGTTAAGCTGCTCATCCAAGGCCCATTCACTTGAATTTCAACCAGAATATTTTAGAGGAACTCAAAAATTGTAAGGGTTTCTTCGTAAAATTCAGTCTCAATGTATATGTTAGTACAGATCTTTCCAGATTTCTATTCATTAGTAACTTAGTTCTAAGTCTAATAAAACTGCTCTGAGATATTTCTTGAAGCTATAGCAGCTATACCACTTGTAGCAAATAAATTATGACATGTTCCCTGGAAAGTGTAGCTCTCCATTGCAAGAAGAAATATAAAACACTAGCATATTTCAATAGACAGAATTAAACTTTAGAAGAAATAAGTAAATAAAATAAAAAAATTTTCAACTAGAAAGAAATGTAAACAAAGAAGATCATTACTATCTATTACTAACAAGCTAACATAAATATTGCTAAAAACAGAATGAGGGAAAGCAAATTTAAAACAATTATTGTGGTTATAGCTCAGACTGCTTGTTACTCCAGAATATTAAGTTAGAGTGTTGTCACTGAAGAATATAAATGATAAATTTATATTATTTTAAATAATGACCTGTGTTTATTTCAAAGGACTAGAAAACTTGAATGTCCTGAGTCATAAGGACCTGTAACCGAATGGCTGAGAATGCGTGAGTTGTTTCCTAGTTGCCTGCTGGGATTGAAGCAATGACCTTTTAGGTTCGCAGTTGGATGCTTTATCCACTACTAATTAACTAACTACTATTATAATTCACCTATAATTTTGTAAATTTGTTCTTAAATCATTATATTGTATTTTACTAATACATTGTTTCTAATGTTTAATTTTCATTATTTTATAGTTCCTTTGCCTCCCACAAATGTAACTGTTAGTAAAAATACTTTAACTCCATATTCATTTCATGCTGTGTGGTCTCCTCCTAAAACTTTATCTGAGTTTGATCGATATCAAGTGGCATTGGGTATACGAAACAGTGTGAGACAAACTATTGGTCGAACTGAAAAAAGAATTGCTCTGTTTGATGAAAATTTGGAACCTGGAAGAACATATGAAGTCATTGTTAAAACTGTTAGTGGTAATGTAGCTAGCTGGCCTGCTGCTGTAAATATAACAACAAGTAAGTATTTATTTTATTTTTATTTGCTTATATTAATATAATATACGTAATATAAGTTAAAATAATTGTGTATGTTTTAACTTTAAGTGTCTTTATACCTTCATAATTTTTTTCAAAGCAGATTTCTTCAAAATTTGGCTTGCTAAATTATGTAGTTCAGCTTACCAAATTAAAAATAATTTGATGGAAAATTTAAAGTCCCTAGAATGAAAATTATTTCAAAGGATAACTGGGAGTGGACCGTATCTCTGGAGGGAAAGATTGAAGTATGAACTATGATTCATGTGAGATTACTAAAAGTTAAGGCAGTTAAGTTTGCTTTTAATATTTTTCTCTTAAAAAGTTCTCAGATGGATGTGCTTTTATAAGTAAGCTGATTTAAAACAAATACTGTATTAAAACAAGAGATTTATTTGCCTTTGAATGTGTTTTCAATGAAAAAAAATTTGTAAAAAAATGATTTTTCCCCTTAGAAGAGGATAATTCTTTATTCTTTCAGTCAACTCAGAAATAAGGCTACTTGTATAATTTACTATAAGAGTGCTGCTGTAACTGTACTGTTGACTGTACAATATTTTGAGCCATTTCAATCCAAACATAGCTTAAGGTATTATAAAGTATTGTCAAAGTGAGCACATAAAGTAATTAAAGATGAAACTTAATCTGCCATCAATTTTTGTTTTATACAATAAATGAAAATACTAGAGATAATGTTAGCTGCTGGAAATCAAAAATTACTAAAAATGAAATGGGAGAGTTCTTCTGCAAATTTTCTGAAGTCTTATGTGTTTAGCAATAAAATATTGTTAAACACTCGAAACATACATTTATTTTTGTAACCCTCTTGAAAATAAAATATCTTAGCCAATAGTATGTAAAAAGAATTCACCTTCTTTATAAAATGTTTAGATCCAGGCCGATTCTTATTTCTTAAATTTTACAAATTGATATTATAGTTTTTCTTCAGTTCTTTTTTAGAAACATATTAATTAACTAAGGCAAAAAGCGAAAAATTCACTGGCGTGTCTACTTAGGTTGACATGCCTGTGCATTGAAAAATAAACCTAAGAAATTTATTTTTTATGAAAATTTTGAAAAGAAAAAATATTATTCATAATTTATTTTTAGCATTAAAAATCAGAAGGCATTCTTAAGTAAATTTCAATAAAAATTAATTTTAAATCAAATAGCTATGCAACAATATTTTCAAACACTTACTGCATACATTCATACAAATTTTTGAACTTTGTGCACTTTTTATGAAAATTTAATATTGTGCACTGTATTAGCCCAGGGCAAGAATTCTGAGTATGGCAATAGTGTAAACAATAAACAGGCTTATAATTTTTTGGTCTTATGCTTCTAAACTATCAAAGCTGTTATTAAATTAAAAATCTTTGTGGATTTCATAATTTCAATTTAACTTTACAATTTCTTCATATTTTAGTTGTTTAATCTTAATATTTTGATTGTTTCAGTATGCATTTCAGTTCAAGTGTATGCTTTAATATTGTTTGTGTATTTTCAGCTATCTACTGTTATAGTTTTTTCTAACTATTTTTCAGGACCTCTTCCTGTTGTCAACCTAAATTCTACTGCTATTGAAGCTGGTGGAATTCTGATTCAGTGGGAACCCCATAATAGTAGTTTACAAGATTCTTATTTGGTAAGAGTTGTATCTCATTAATTTATCTCTTTATTCTACAATGAGATACTCCATACTCATTGATACAGATTTATCCATGTAGTTAAAGTTTGATTGAAATACTAAATTTAATAATTTGTTTAAGTTTGATTGGAATACTATGTTTAACTATATAATTAAACACTTTTCTGTGTTTAATAAAAAAATTATAAAATTGTTTTGTATATTTATAATTTTTTAATATATATTTATTTATTAAAATGTATTAATTTATTTTTATAATGTTCTATTAAAATGGATCACAAGTAAAAAACATTTTCAGTTTGAGTATGATGAACGCCTACTAAGCATATCACTTTTTAACTTCAACAATTTATGGCCTAGAATAAAAGTAATTATTTTTATCATTCATCAGCTGACATAAATTTTCCTTTGTTGCTTTATACTGAGCATTAATAAAACACATTTCTTACAGTTCAATTTAGATGTTATTTATTTATTTATTTTTTTTTTGGAAAGCAGTTTAAATAATGCATGCAAAAAGTTTTTCATTTATGTAAGTAGTTCACAGGATAGAACAATGCTATGAAAGGTAAAATTAACATTAATATGGGGATGAAAACCATTACTAATATTTTAGTGGTAGTTGAAGTATCATCATTGACTTTTGGCGGTTACATATACATTTTAATTTGGATGTAATATAATGATAATTTTCTTAAAGAAATGAATAAAATCGTTTAAGTAAAAATTTGATTTATTAAGAAAATATTAGTAGATTAAAAATGGCCATATATATAAAATATAACAATAATAAAGAAAGAAATCCCCTAAATTGGTCGAGGATCAAGATAATATTCTCTACATCGAGAATTTTCAGTTGAGATTGATAATCAACGATTGGGACTGGTAGGCCCAAAAAGGCACCCTCAGTCGCCACAAATTCAAAATTGAAAGTGACTGAATTTATTCCCGACCGACAGTTTAAAGCAAGGGGAAGAAATCCAAGGTTGACGAATTTTCGAAAGATTACATAGCCACAAATAAAGCCAGCCCCCCATAATCCATATTAGGTTTGAAAATGCTTTCCCCGTAATCCATATTAGGTTTGAAAATACTTTGGCAATCGCGAATCGCCCACAAGACTGACAATTAGTATGACCATGTAACTGAAACATATTTGTGGTGAGAAATTAAGAATTAAGAGTTAAAAATAGATTTTTGTTTTTGAATAGGTGCGGCAGTAAATTAATGAGTATATATTAGTATTGAAATAGAAAGTTAGTCATTACATTGATCGATAAGAAAAGAATAAAATATTTTATGTTCGGTTTTTATAAATTTTAATAAAAGCTAACTAATTTATTTTATTTAATTACAATTCAATTAAGAATGATTAAAAAAATAAGTTTAAGAAATTAAAGAAATTTTAAAAGCTAGGAAATATGTAATGCCAATTGTGGCATCACAATTAAGGATTCCAAACTTGTGTCCAATTTTCTGAATAAGCTTTTGTGACAGTATTTTGTGATAATCAATCCTTAAAAGATTATATGTTTGGAAAAAAATTGGTTTTTGGATTTATTTTGGTTACAAAATATCATTCGAAGTAATTAACAAGGATTCTATTAGCAAGTTTTGCATGTAAGATACTCGATTCTTTGATACAAAACGTAAAAAGCTCAGTCTTTTCATATCTTTAAGATTGAAATAAGTATTTTTCTTTAAATATAAATGTAGTCTTATTAGAATTTTAAATAGTTTATATTAATTAAATACTTAGGTTAGCAGTCATGAACTAGAAGCTTACAATGGCGATGGAATTCCTCAAGTTGTTCATGAGACTAATTATCAATTGAGTGATTTATTACCAGGAAGAAATTATTCAATTAGCGTTGTGGCTTTATCTGATGGCGTTTCTAGTGAACCAGCTGCTGTATATCAAGCTACAAGTATGGCATATTTTACAATTGACTGTTGTTGAATTACTACAAATTTTTTTTTTTAATTGGAACCTTAATTCTAAATGATGTTACATGCTTTTTATAATCTTTCATCTGTAGCATTTTAAAGGGCTCCATTTTGAAGGCTAACTCTTAAAACTAAAGGGGTTTAAGCAAAGTAAGGATAAGCCAAATTTTCAAATCCTTCCATGTATATGACAATTCCTGAAAGAGTTCAATAAGGAAATAATTAAGGGGTAGCTTCTTAATTGTTTTAAATGTTTTGGTTTGACACTAACTTCAATTTATTGTGAGGATCACGAGATTAAAACTTAATAAAAAGCTGTGTAAACAAATGAAATAAATTTTTTTACGCTCATTTAAATGAGACCAAACCCGAGTAGCCAGTAATAACTATAGTTTAGAAATTATATGGGTATGCGTAAAAAAAATTCAATTACTGTCTACACCTATTTACTTGTCTTATATTGCTATCTAAACAATTAAAGTAATATTTCCAGTGAGATTTTTAATCTGAATTATCTAGGTTCAAGCCCAAGTCAGCAGATCTAAAAGTTATGATTATAAAAATTATGGGAGATTTGTGTAAAGAAAATTTTTTTACTTATACACATAACTTAGAAACTAACAGTTCTATCCACTGTTAGTCAATCAATTTGATATCATCTACTTTAATGCAAAACAATATGTAATTTTGTATTCTTAATAAATAATTATTTATTACCCTTGTAATCTTTTTTTTCTTGTATCTTCAAATATTTAATTGATTTTCTTTTAGTTGTATATTTTAATCCTTGTGTCTATTGTTCTTAGGACCTTCTTCGCCTGTCATTGAAATGCTTGAACCTGTGGCACTTGGTTGGAATATATCATGGAAATCTGACGTTACAAGTAGACAAGATTCTTATACTGTTACTTGGGTTAGAAATGATACTGGAAAAGTCTTGACTAATACCACAAAAGACAATTGGTTATTAATTGACAACTTGTATTCAGGAGCCAGTTATGAAATTAAAGTTTATGCCATAAGTTATAATTTAGAGAGCGAACCTCATTCTTACTATCAAACTGTTGGTAATTGCTTATTCATAATTTATACTTATAAATCTTAAAAATAAATAACTTATTCACATTTTTAAAAAAAACGTTAAAAAATTTTATAGACATAAAAATTATTATTAATTATTCTTTATTTAGTAGTTTCCACAAGGATCAAAAAAATTTTAATATTTCAAAACAAAAAAGATTTATGATAGCTGTGAAATTTGTATAATTTTGATGAGGATAATTTTCGTATGCAATTTAAGCTATATTATGATTCTCTGTAACTCTAATGATAATGTTACTTAATTATTATTGTATATAACATATATTATTAAATTATATAATTATTCAAAATTAATTCTTATAGCTCCCAAACCTCCACAAAATGTTCAAATCGTGAAGGCAAATAACTCTACAATGATTTTAACTTGGATATCGCCTAATGAATCAGTGATTGACCATTACCTTGTACGTTATCGCCCAGTTAGTACAGTTCCTTGGAAAGAAGTTGGTGAGTTGTTGGGTTCAATCAACTATTTCATTAAATTCACAAACCTTAATTTTATACTTTTGCTTTACTGATATTTTAGTTAATATATTCAGTATTCAACTAATAACGAATTTAAATGTCAAGAGTTTTGTGCTAAAATAAATTTCAGCCTGTAGTTGGACCATTTATGTTCTGTGGTACATTTTCCTGTGGCATGCTAGTGCTATCCATAATAATCACTGTAACAATTTATTACATTTTGATGCTCCATTGATCTATTAAGATTGACTTGTTTTTAACCAAATATTGAAAATTTATTCGAACAAGATACAAGATTAAAAGACTAATGCAGGGTTAAATTTAAAGCTTGATTCAAAGTTTGGCATTTTTAATATGCCTTATTAATGTGTAGAAAATGCTTTATAAATAATTGCATTTTTTATTTAATATTTTTCGAAAGAATAATGGAACTTCCTGTGAATCATGTTTTCTTCTTAAGCTATTCTTTTGAAACTACAATAAGACTATTTTTCTTAATTATATATCAAAAGAAGTGCTACGAAATTATTTTAAGTTCCATATTTTTCTTTTAATACTCTTATAAATAAATAAATACATTCTTATATTCTCCCCATTTAATCAGTTTTTAAGTCTATGCAGGTTTTCATTTATTTTAGTGTTTGTGGTCCACCATTTATTTGGTAAGATATCAAGTGGTCCTTATGAAAAGGTTGAGAATTGCTAGATTATTTAACAGAACCTTTATTTTGTTGAATTTTTTTTCTGTGCCACTTTTTATTTTGGTTTTTTATATTGTTGAAATTTTTTATTGTAATAGTTGTGATATGTTTAAAAATAAAAATGAATAATTACAAATTTTTCACTATAGTTTTTTTGTTAACATTTTAGAAACTCTATTCAAGTATGCTTATTGATTCAATTTTACTTTTATTGCTCTGTTTAAGAAAAAACATTTAAAACAACAAGCTATTAGAAGCTTGTTGTTTGGACAACTATAAGAAGCTTATAAGTTAATTTCAATTGAGCATGTTATCTTTTCTCTAATTTTTTCAACAGCAAAATGTGCTCTTATTTGTATAAAATTTGCCTAGAATATACTCTTTGTTAATTGAAGTTTCATTCAAACATTCTAGAGTCCCTACAAACAATACATTAAATAATATTATTTTTAACTGTATATGTCAAAATAAGCTTAACGTAGAATCAGTTATCTATTTGGAGCCCCAAGAGACACTTAAAGAAAAAGAGACATTCTTCTGTGGTTTTCAATCATTATATTTTGTGCTTAAAATGGAAGACATGGAATTTAGAGTCTTAGAATTAAGATTAAGAAAAGAATTATGCATCTTATTTAAAATTAAAACAATTTTTTGTTTGTTATCAACTATAATAAAATAATTTTAATTTGATACTAATTATTTTGAAAAGAGCTATTATTTTTTTGTGCACTTTTGAGTGACAATTCATTTATGTATGTAAAAATTCTTTTTAATTTTTGTCTTTTACAAACTTTTAGAAATATTAAAATATTTTTCTTGGGTTGAAAAAAATTTTAGTAGATAGTTTTCCTGGCCTAAATTCAAAAAATGTCTAAAAGGAGAATATTGCTTAAACTCTGTCATTCTATTTTTTTAAAATGTATTGTATAAAATCACATAAATAAAAACATGGCCTTTTTAATAAATGTGATGAAAATTAAACAATCTTTTAATTTTTTCACAAAATATAGATATTTACTTTTATTTTGAAGCATGATCAACAATTTTTAATGTTGGTATTAAAAATGTAAATTATAAATGAAAAATACCCAACCCAGAGTTATTTTTTTACCATTTATCAAGCAACAGTATTTATAATATACATAGGTAATTATTATGTATAATTGCATATAATACAAAACTCATTTTCTGGCTTAAATTATGTTTAGTTTTTTTTTCTCATTAGCGTAAAAGAAAAATTTTATTAAAAATATCCATGTTTAACCTAACATAAAACAGAAAAGTGATTTTCGAGATTATAAAAAGAGATTATATAAATTTTTAATAAATATTTTTTCAAGCAAAATATTTTTAATGATTGTTTATTAGTCAATATCTGCTTTAAAATAACCATAGTATGCTGTAAAAATGTTTTATATATATTAAAGAAATTCAAAAGCAAATAAAAATAAAGTTTTGAACTTCCCTCAATTATTTTATTGCATCAACATAAAATATTTTATTTCTTTACATTCATTATTTTTATGCTGCATCAATAGTACATTATAATGCATCATTTTAGTTGTTGCCAATGCTACTTCTTGTGAAATTAAAAAATTAGATTCAGGAGAGAAGTATGAAGTTCAGGTTGTATCAATGAGCAATAAAGTGGAAAGTCCAGATGCCAAAATAATAGAACAAACAATGTGTAAGCTTTATTTTCACTTCTATCTGTCTTAATAATTATTTTGAATTGTTTTTAAAATTGATAATATATACTAGGAATATGATTTGACTTATTTGTTATTTTCACTTCATTTTTGAACTACAATACCAGAACAGCTTGTTAAATAAAAATAATGATACTAGTAAAATAAATAATGTATACTCTTTTAGTTTATTCTTTTAGTTTATTCTTTTAAAAAACATTTTGAACTAGCAACCTGTAAATGTTTTTCAATAATGTGATTGATTTGTTTTAATCATTGCATTTGAGCTACATTAACTAGCCATTGACGATAATTATCCCTTTGAAGAGAGTACTAAATGCAGATTTCTCTCAGAACATTTTTATTTCACAAACATAACATTAATTAAAGAAAACAAAATTAAATATTATTGGTCATCCTGCGACCAAGCTAGCTAGTGAAGAGGTTGAAAAGGGAAGTCGGTGTTTTTCATCTGAAGGAGAATATATATCACAAGGATCATAGGGTTGCTTTTACCTGAAGATCTTAAATCGCCAAGCTGGCGGTAAGACTGGTGAGAGTGGCGGGCACTGCACTCTCCCCCCCACAGTGTATCACTTTCTATACTTTTTTGGAAAACGCGCAGTTCTTCCAAACCTATTTTTGGCCTCCCGCATTACAGGAGTACACTGTATTTCACACTCTAGATTCTTAGTTATTTCAGAAGATTGTATTAATTCACTTTCAAGGGAGGCAGGTTTCACACGATCTATGGAGATTGTTGACTTCCGACCTCTAATATCAACTTCAAAAGTTTCATCAGTTCCCTGAATCACTTTAAAAGGTCTGTCGTAAGGGGCTTGCAAGGGTTTCCTCACAGTATCATTTCTAATGAATACATGACCACATTCTTTTAAGGCTGGATGCACAAACACTGACTTTGTAAAAAGGCAGGAAGCTGGAGAAGGTCTGATAGTAGAGAAATGTTTCTTTAAATCCTCACTAGTTGAATAGGAGAATCGAAAAATTCTCCTGTAAGACAAAATGTTGTCCTGTAGACGAGCTCTGCGGATGATGACTGTAGATCTTCCTTATATACAGCTCGAAAACCCAATAGGATAGCTGGTAAGGCATCCGACCAATGATCTGTACTGTAGGCCTTGAGTGCAGCTTTCAAAGGTCAGTGCAGTTGTTCTATCATCCCATTACTTTGAGGATGGTAAGATGAGGTTCAAACTCTTTTGATGCCCAGAAGTTGTGCTAGAGCTTTGAAGAGTCTACTTTTGAACTGGCGACCCTGGTCGGGCGTTATCACTGAAGGTGATCCAAAGCGAGCAATCCAGGTTTTGAAGAAAGCTTCCACTAGCGTCTCCGCTGTAATGTCCGGAATCGGAACAGCTTCCACCCATCTAGTATATCTGTCGATCATTGTCAAGCAGTATGAAAATCATTTCGATGGTGATAATGGGCCAACGATATCAAGATGTATATGGTCAAAGCGTTTGGACTTTATTGGAAAATTAAAAATAGGGGATTTAGTATGCCTATTTATTTTCGATTTTTGGCATGGAATGCAGTGCCTAGACCACATATTGCAATCTCTATTCAAGTTAGGCCAAATAAATCTAATACGTATCAATTTATTAGTTGCTTTTATTCCGGGGTATGATAAGTTATGAATAGTATCAAATATTAGTTTACGAAATTGTTTTGGAATAAAAGGTTTAACGTTTTTAGTTGAAATGTCACAATATGAAGTAGTGTTCGAATCTGGCATATTTACTTTCTTAATATCTAAACTTTGAGGATTCTTGATTAAACTGTTTAATTCTTTGCCATTTTCCTGAGCTTTTGCAATTTCGCTGTAATTTATTGGATTTGGCATATTTATAGATGCTATTCTTGATAATGCATCTGCAGTTATATTGTCAGAACCATTTAAGTGTCTTATATCTATTGTAAACTGTGATATAAAACCTAATTGACGAGCTTGATGAGGTGAAAATTTATCTAACTTTTGCTTAAATGCATAGATGAGTGGTTTGTGATCGATGAACAAAACAAAGTTTCGTGCTTCGAGCATGTACCTGAGTTGTTCGATTGAAGCGTATGCAGCAAGCAACTCCCTATCATAGGCGCTATAGCGTTTTTCTGTTTCGGATAACTTGCGCGAAAAAATGCTAACGGTTGAAGATGTCATTTTCTGTTTGAAATAAAGCTCCCCCAGTAGCCCCCCAGTCATTGCGCTTTGCACCTTTCAAAAAATCCTTTAAATGAGTTTGGTTATGAGCTGCACAAGGTAGAAAACGATGAAAAAAATTTAGAAGTCTGAGAAATCTTCTAAATTTTTTAATTGTTTTTGGTTGTGGGTAATTTAAAATAAGTCTACTTTATTGGGTAATGGTTTGGTGCCATCCTTAGTTATTAAGTGACCTAAAAATGAAATTTCTGGCGCACCAAACTGACATTTTGATACATTTACTGTTAAACCATATTCGTTTAATTTTTGATATACGTCTTGAACATGCATTTTATGCTGTTCTTCTGATTCACTAAAAATAAGGATATCATCAAAGTAAACATAGCAAAAAGGCAAATCTCCCAGAATTTCATTCATGAACCTCTGAAAAGTTTGTGCGGCTCCGCATAGACCAAAATTTTAAAAAGGAAACTCAAAACGCCCAAAAGGCGTACACACTGCAATTTTTTGTATGTCATCTGGGTGTACTAGAATATGAAAATAAGCACGGACAATATCAATCTTTGAAAAAAGATTTTTTTTATGCAGTGCGTGTGTGAAATCTTGTGTATGGGGAATTGGGTACAGATCCGGTGTTGTCACAGCATTTAATTTCCTATAGTCTCCAACTGGTCGAATACTTCCCGAGCTTTTAGTAACAACATGGAGTGGAGATGACCATGGTGACTTCGAGGGCCGGCAAATACCCTGCTCTAACATAAACTGAAATTCTTGTTTTACAACATAGTATATTTCTGGACCTAATCGCCTAGCTTGTGTATGGACAGACCAGTTGTATCGATGTAATGTGCAGTATTATGACACACCTGCTTAATTTTTGGTGTTAATTTAGTGAATTCCTGAAAATTTGATAAAAATTTATGAGAATATGTGTCACCTGAAATTAATTTTATTGAAAAAGCATTAGTTTTGGCGGTTATGCCCAATAAAGAAAGATTAGTGACACCAGCAATTAATTTACAATGTTTTAGGTCAATCAACAGTCCAAAGTACTCATCTACTTAAACATTACATGACATTTTTTTGTAAAACTGTATAAACTAAAATAGTATTTTAATGGTAAGAAATATATTGTGTGTATGCAAGTACGTAACTTGAATTATATTGTCTGTGTAAGTTAGCTAAAAAAAAAAATTTTTTTTTTATGTATTTTTTTCATAGTTTAACTATGTGCTTTTGGTGAGGAACACAAAATAATCTTTATAATTGTAATAACTATATTGAAATTTCTTAATGTCAAGCACCTTCTTATTTAGTTTGAAATATCAAGCTATTTAACCCTTTTCGAAACAGCAAATCTCAATTGAAAATTTTAATAAGATAAAACGTTAGCAAGTGCAACCGTAGACAGTACATTCTAAGTGAAGCGACATACTTTAGCTCTCTTTTGCTTAAGGAAAAGTGGTTGCTAAATCTTTGAATACAATTTGTTTCATATTTCTAGTGGTTTGTATCGCTTATTGAATTAGTTTTGCCAGATTTGCTACATTGCACTGAAAAGAGTTAATTGTTAAGTTGATTTCTTGAAATGATTTTAAAATTGTCTGGTACTGTAACATTCAGTTAAAATTTTCTTTAATATTCTAGTAATAGCTGCGGTGGCGGCTCAGGGAATAGAGCTTTTGCCTTCCACTGATGTGAAACAGTTACCAATCCCAGCAATGGCTGCTTGATACGAATTGCGCGCCTGTCTCGCACCAACCACAGTGCTGACATAAAATATCCTCAGTGGTAGACGGATCATGGGTTAAGAGTCCTCGTGCCTTCAGTCTAACCGTGGGATGTTTTTGTGATTTTTCCTCTCCATGCGGGTTAGTTCCATTAAAAAGTCGTCCACAAAAGCAAATTTCTCCCAATACTTGTTCCAGGAGATCCCTTGTCTTCTGGATTGGATTAAAAATTACAAGACTCTGGAGTTGAACATTAGTAGTCATTAACCCAAAATTAAGACGGCTGTTCAACGATGATTATAAAATGAAAATAAAATATTTCAGTAAAAAAGTTAAGGAAAATATCTTTCTGTAGTATAGATTATTATTATATATTATTAAGTTAGGGGTCCCTTAATTACTCATGAAAAAATCTATAAGTTTAAATATACAATTTAATCCTAAGTTCAGTGAAGATGACTACTATTGTCACCTTCCTCTAATTCATTAATTAAAATGGATGCATTGAAAAGACCAAATGTTTTATTAAATTAATGTAGGTATACCAGTTAAAAAAAGAAAATTAAAAGGATTAGGAAAGCAAAATAAAATTAAAAATGGAATAGAATATAATTTTTAAACTAAATGAACAACTTCTAAGTGAAGAAAACGTAATCTTTTTTTTTTACAGATTTTAAATATAATTTTTTAATTAAGTTATGCTTATGAAGTTATCTAAAATGTTTTTGTTTTTCAGATCCTAACCCTATTAAGCATGTTCGTCATATTCTTGATTCCTACAATATAACATTTGAGTGGAATATTCCTCCTGGTAAAAAGGATTATTATATTGTTAACTACTATCCTGTAAAATCTCCATTTCCACAGCTCTCTCATCAGGTAATATTTGTTTATTTGTGATATTTTTCTTTAAAAAACACAAAGTTTTAGTTTAAGTAGTTAACTCAATATCTTAAAAAAAATTTTGACTTCATTTTGTTCTTGCAAAATGAATTAATATTTATCATACTATTTTAATTATAACATCCTAATAAAACTTTTTCAAATAGGTTCCTGCAAATTATTCTAAAGCAGATGGTTTGATGACTTGTATGATCGATGAGTTAAAGCCTGGAGAACTATATTCATTCCTTTTCTATGTTGTAAGTCATAGTTTAAGAAGTGAAGGCATTGGCCTACAAACAAGAACAAGTAAGTTCTCATTCATTTTTGCTATCCTTATGATCAGCTTTCATCATTTTAAGTGTAACTTCAAAGGACTTGTAGACTAATCAAATTAGTTTAAAATGCCCCCAACATAGAGTTGATTGGTATGAAAATTCTGAATTATAATAATGCTCATTCTTCTGCTGTCACATCACTTTTACATACTGGTAAAAGATTTGCGATATTACAATTATTATGGCCTAATTTAATCTATAATGTTAAGAAATATTCTTTTGCTAAAATTACTTACCAATTTATACTAGTTAAGAGGAAAGCAAGTAAACTTCATTTACTAGTGGAAAGCTATTTGAATGATAAATTGATTGTTATTAAGATAAAATGCTAAATAAATCTGTATGATTGTGTGTTCTATTTTTTCTTTTAAATTAGCTTTTTTTTTATGGAAATACTTTTTAATAACTTAACTTTCTTTAGTCTTGAGTTCAGTTGCCAATGTGAGTCTATGTTACTTGAACAAAAGTCATATGCAATTTAAAAATAAATCATAATGTCTCTAAAAATTCTCAAAATGATACAGACCATCATCAACTGCAACTTCTGATAGTTTTTGAAATTATTTAAAAAGTGCAAAATCTTATTGAACAGTACATTGTGCTTGCTACAATCAAAAGCAGAAATAGGAGGAGGTGCTTTTCAACCTTTAAATTTTATTTTTCATTTTAATTTTAATTTTTTTTTCTGCTATCATTGTAAACAAATTTTTTATTGTGTGTCTGTAGTATGCTTTTATTAGTGATTCTAATATTTTCAAAATACAATTCTTTTATAAAAGAGCATAATTCAAAAATATTGAAAATTATTCAAAATTCATTATATATTAATTAATTATTCAAAGTATTATCAATGTAAATTATTTTATTTAATGCTGCATTATTTATAAGTACTGTTATGCTTAACGCTTACTAAAACATTCATTTTCTTTAATTTTTATCTATGTATACAGTGCAATTAATATTTTTAGTCCTTTTCGTCATTCCATTATTTTAATATATTTTTTAATTGAAAAATATATATTACCTTTCATTTTTCATGCTCCCTTGAAGTTAAAAGTAAAATTGTATGTGTATTTAATTGGAAAAAAAAGACATGATTATTTTATTAAGTAATTTGATACAAATGTTGTAAATTGAATTCTGTAAATTAATGACATTAAATAATGCTGAAGTATGACATTTTCATATGTACTCATAGACTAAGGGGATCTCATTCTTTTATATACATTACCAATTTAACAATTACATAATAAAATTTTATTTGTATGTTAAGTTGAAGTGTAATGAATAAGCATATTCAGAATCTTCAGTTATTCTTTTTTATCATGTTAGTATGTATATGGTACGGAAGTTCATGTTTTTTTTAATTGTTTTTTAAAAATATTAATGAATGGCTTAGAAAATTTTGGAGTATCCTTTATAACAGCTTAATTAATTTTAATTTAGAGCTATAGTATTATTTACTTTGTTTTAAATAAACCAAATCTGAACCAAGAAATAAGCCAAAAATTTGTTTTAAATAAGCCTAACAGGATTTTCCTTCTTTTTGAAAAAATACTTTTTTCAAACCCTGCTTTAATTATTTAACTTAAGATTTAGTTGTTATATGTTTGTTTTCTTTTAAGTTTTTGTTAGTTTCTATCAGTTAAAATAATTTTCTGAATCATTAATATTTTTCTTTACTGACTGCATTTTAGTTTATTTACTATTTATTATTTCAGAACCTGTTATAGATTCTGTTATCCATATTGTTACTGATGAACAAGAAACAAAAACTTTGGGAATCAAATATACACCAACACCTATACGAAGTGTTGTATTTGACCGCTATAGATTTCAGCTTAGTGGCACCAATATTCCCGCTCAAGAGAAACTTCAGAATGATACCAATCGATTAGTGATATTTGATGACTTGATTCCTGGACGATTATATAACATAAGTATTTGGACAGTAAGTGGTGGTGTCTATAGTGTACCAATCGACAGACAAGCTAGATTATGTAAGTGTATATTCTAAAAATTCATTGCTTTATTCAATGATGTTTTAGTTGTGTTTAAAGTACAGAATGTCCAATAGTAGAGTACATAATTTTAAAACTGTATGATGCTGAAACAATTAGTTTCCATTGTATTATGTAGAATTAATTAATCATATTGATAGGGACAATTATAAGAATTTCATACATATTTTTTTGAAAATAATTGCAAAAATTACCTACGAATCGCAACTGAACATTAAATTTGGTTGTGAATTTTTGCTGCATGATTACTATCTAATCTGTGTTACTAAATTAAAAACAAGTTGTGAAAACATTTGCTTTCCATATTTCAGTCAAAATAAATATGCTATCTGTGGCTCTTTCTTACTTGTAAAGCTACAAACTTATAAGATATTTCACAAGTTCATAGATGTTAAAATTGAGAAGAAAAAAAGTTGTCACAGGTATTTTTTCTGAAAAAAAGTAGAAATGAAATATTCTCATTAACACTTCATTTTTTTCTAAATTAAAAGCAGTCGTCAATACTCCAATATTAAATGTACCTTGTTCCATGAACATGACTTTTTTTGGCGTAATCTCTTTTCACATTTCAGTGATGGAATTGAAAGCTGTGGGCTGTAAAACACAGTCTACAAGGCTCTATATAATTGTCACTACAGCAGCTATTTATTAATAATTAATCTCTTAGCTACTTTTTTAATTGCATAAAATATTTAAATATTGTAATGTCATTCTTTTTTCTCAATTATTGTTTTATATATTTATTTTTAATTTTTTGGTTTAGAGAATTTTGAAATCAGATACTCTTTCGCTGGGTACCCTGTATAATATACAATTTAAATACACCATGTGCATACATATATATATATATACGAGAGTAGGTTGAAGCTGGGTACCTTGATTGTGTCAAAATTAGTTCTGTTTTCCCATGGACAAACTCGAAATTACGCTTAACTAGTCGAGAAGAAAGACCTACCATATTGGCGTTTTTTGTTTTTTTATTATTATTAATTTACTTCGTCTGTGTAGATAAGTTCGTTTTACTATGTCAAGTCTATTGCTTTTTAACTAGCCTCATTTATTAGTAATTACAGTTACAAAAATTATTTTTAGTCTAATTTATTATATGTTTACTAAAGATTCATATTTTAACAAACAATAAGGATTAGCTGAGTTATCATCACATCGTTGTTACAAAGGAGCACATCATTAATTGTGAGAAACTAAGCTCGTTTAAAAAATATTTCGGTTGTATCAACTTTGGCTAACACAAGTATTTGGATCAAAAAGGTTCATATAAGCAAGGTTCTACTGTACTTGTTACAAAAATCTTTTATATTCATATATAAAAACTGCTAATTGTAAACTATGTGATTTACAACTTTAAAATTGATTTGTTTAAACACTTACTTTAGATCCAGAATCTGTTGGTGAAATAATGGCTCCAAAGATAACAGATACTGAAATTACTCTGACTTGGAATGTCCCAGATGGTGATAAGGATGGATATGAAGTTCAGTATCAAGACCATGAAGGAAATCTCATTAAAAATGTTACAATCTTAAATCGCATAAGTTATAGTGTACTTCGTCCTCATCACAACTACACATTCCTCGTCTCAGTATTAAGTGGTTATGATACTTCTACTACAATTCGTGGAAGACCTATTTCCAGAACATTTCATACTCTAGAATCAGGTTTGTTAACATTTTCAGTTCTTAAATTTGTTTTGGTATTAAAAATCCTAATTTTTTATTATTTTCCCAGAATATATCAAACTAATGAACTAAACTTTAATAATAAGGCTAGAATTTAATGAAATATCGGTTAAATCCAAATTTCTAACCTTTACTACAAAAGAAGTTTTTAATGTAACTGTGTTTGGGTACAAAGTTGCGGGCAAAATTTTAGCTTATAGTTACGATTTTTCTCTTTGTCTGAAAAAATATTTTGCTAATTCTTTTTAACCAAGTCATAAATTTATAATATGTTACTCAATAACAAAATTAATAAACAATATGCTTTAGAATTTCAAAATATCCATAGCTTGAAATTTGGAATGTCAGCTAAAGATGTGTCATGAAGTTTCTGGCTCTATATTTTCCAGACCAACTGCATGATAATGGAAATGTGGTCATTGTGCACTGGTCTTTTTACACATTTATACTAGTACCCAACAATCTGATGCTGGAACTATAAGATACATCATATTTAATTTACTAAATATAGCAGCTCTTTTTATAAAACTGATTTAAAAAATTATATAATGTAAATTACCACTTCTGATGATTCATTCATTTCATTAAAAAAAAAATTTCAAAATTTTTTATGTCGGTGGGGGGATTTCTGTTTGTGCATCCTACCCTATTGAAGTTAAGAATTTCGATTTTAACAAAAATTACTTTTGAGTAGTTCATCAATTTGGAATTTTTGTTATTCACTGTTCTTTGATATTCATCCTACATAGATATACATTGAGGTAAACAATTCTATAAATATGTTTATATTTAATGTTAGTTATTTTGCAATTATTTTTAATATCAATGACTAACTTATTAATGAGTTTTATTTTTTATTTGATTCTCTTTCATTCTTGTTGCTATAATTGGTAATTAAATTGATGTATAATTATTTCTTACTTGTTACATGATTATTAACTTTTCTTTTATGAAACTTTTTCTCATATTCAGTTCCTGGAAAAGTAAATAACTTTCAAGCAGTGTCTGTGAAACCAAATGTCATTACTCTTCAGTGGACTTTGCCAAGTAGTGAACAAAATGGAATATTAACCGGATTTGTAATAACATACTTCGTAAAGGTATAAAAAAATATTTTTAAATTTTTAACTTGTGTAAAAGTTTTTTTTCTTTCCAAGGAAAGTGTTGATTTGAAAATTATTTTTAAATAAAGTACTCCGAGTAAGTGTTAGAGCAAATATAAGATGATTATAAAATAATTTTGCCATCTTATGATCCTCTGGAGAGCATACCATTTGAGTGAACAAAATAAAATTTTGTACATAGATATTTTGTTTTATGCGCTCAAGAATGATGTTTAGATTGATTGAGTAGCTCTCACAGTTACAGTGACAAAATTTTCCAATGTCAACGCCCATTTTTTTATCAAAACATAATCCTTACAATAAAAAGCCTAAAACTGAGTTGAAACAATGTTTTTAGAACAAGAAATTCCAATACTAGGCTTTTGCTAAGTGTCGCCATTTTTTGTGGCCACTAGCAACAAGGAAGAGTAAAAAAAGCATTTAAAAAAGAGGGACAATTACAAAGAAGTCATTTTATATTGAAAAAAAAATTGGCATTGTTCTTCCTCATATGTCCATAGTTTCTTCTGTGTTATTACAACATCACATGTTATTACGAAGGTTTCTATCGCATTCTTTTCTCGTTAATGGTCGTGAAAATGGCAATGCTTGACAAAAGCTTAATGTTGCAATTTCTTGTGCTAAAGATATTGTTTTAACTGCATTTTAGATTTTTTTCTGTAAGGATTACACTTCAATCTTGCCCCTGCACTTTGAAAATGTTGTCCCTGTAACTATGGGAGCTACAATCGTTTTTAGCATCATTCTTGAGAGCGTGGATCATAATACTTATGTACAAAATTTTATTCCGTTGGCTCAAGTAGTACTACAGAGGGTCATATGTTGGCAAAATTATTTTATTATAATGACCCTGTATAAAGCTATGTATATGGTGTGCAAAACTAAATATTTTAATGCTATTAGTGTAGCACTCCTTGGATGTAAGATTTAAATACTGTAAGGATAAAAAAAAGTTCTGTCACAGAAAAAATTTGGCTCAAATAGTTTCAAAAAGTATCATAATTTATAGTTTTTTCACTATGAAAAATCTGAAAGTAGTCATTTTTTATACTTTTTTACCTACGTAAGCATGATTTAAAATTACATTTACATGATTTATAATCAGGCATAGCGATTTGTATTCACACAATTTAAAAAGCGCACATTGAATGGTATATTCAGAACTTCAAAATCTGTTAAAATTCCTCAGAAGAGATAAATTAATCATACGAAAAGAACTACAAAAATATTATTTTTAAAAAGCAGAATATGCAAAAGATGTTGTAATAAATTATTTAAACCTATAACTACACATTAGTTACGGATGCATGGCCACAGTGGTATAAATTTAGTTAAGATATTTAACAGATTTGAGAGTTTATTACTGTTTTTCTTATAAATGATAATTGGATAGGTCTTAATTTATATTTTCCCATTTATCTGAACTTGACCTCCTTATTAATCATGTTATTCATCAATAGTTTTTATATAATTAATAAAAAATATTTCTAGTATAATTAAGGATAACTTAGCTACATATTTTAACTTAAATTCAAGGCCATGTCAGTGCATAAAGTGCAATATTACTTTTGATTGCAACAAAACAACTAAATTGAGTAAGAAAATTTCACAGTGATATACATAATATATCAATTATTAAGTATTGCTGATTAGTTAGTTTATATGTGATAGTAAATTTTTTATGATTATATATACTTTGCAATTATACCACTGCATATTAATATTAAAGTGTAATTGTAGCACCGTGTATGATGTAATGTTTAATATTGTTATAAAACAGAATTCTTAAGAATTTTTTCTACTTTCAATTATTTGTTTCTTACTTTCAATCTATTATTTTAATTAAATAATTCTTTCCTTAGGGATCTCTATTCCACCAATATGAGAAATTTGGCCCGACTGTTACTGAAGGAACTATTAAAAATCTTGTTCCTGGCAAAACATATGTTTTTGAGGTAAGCAATACATATATAATGTAAACAGTTAAAGACAAATAATTGTATAAAAAATAATGCATTGTTAGTTAGTTTTGAATATAGCTATTAATTAAGGACTTTAGTAATGTTAACTCCTGCCGTGTTTATAAGAGATATTTTTGTACGCAATAGTAAAATAAAAAATTGCCTGTGAGACCCTAATAACTGTTATTCTAAGAAAAGGAAAGTTGGTAATTTACTGAATTATAGATTGAATTAAAGCATGAAAATGACCTTCAATGCAGCTTCTGTAAATACAGGTAACTTTAAAAAATCTGTGGGTGGTCTTTATAATGTTTTTTTCTGGCAGGCCCAACGTGTGCCCTAATAAAAGGTTGATGAACTTATTTATTTGTTCTGTTTTTCATTGATTAATTAAAAATTTAGCTTACAAATTTATCCTCAACTATCCTATATCCTAAAAACTATCTATCCTAAAAACAACTATCCTATATCCTATTTATGATTGACTTCAACGGGTCTTACTGGGTAAGTCTTATTATTATTATTGTTTCCATTCTATTCCATGTCTTTCATATTTGTTATTGCTGTTTCCTATTTTATACTTCATTGATCATGTCTCAATTCAACAGATTTCATAGTCTAAGGACTAAGAAGTTTAGGTATCTTAATCACTTGCATTTTTTACTTGATTGTAAACTGCTACATATTATTCCTCATTTCATTAAATTTAAGACTAACCTTCCTTATTCCAAGAAAGTTAATTGCATTCTTCACAAGACTAAGTTTGCTCTCCTTAGAGCCGTCATTAATGGAAACTAGGAATAAACTATCCAAAATTGAATGCGAATTGTACCATTTACACATCAGTGTGCCTAATCTAAATTCAAATTTTGACGCAATGGAAAAATCGTCTTGGAATGGAGCAACCAAAATCTCTTCAAAACATAGTTTAAACCTGAATAATAAGTTGAGTAAACTCATCAAAGTTAATGATAAAAATCCTGACGTTAGTTTGCCTGTTGTTAATCAAAATTCTGTAGTTAATCTCTCAAATACCACTCTTACTGATGTTCAAATTAATGCTTTAAAACTTAACAATAATTTTGCTATTTCAACTCGACCTTCATTACCTAAACTCATTGCTCCTATCGAAAGATCTTTTAAATTCAGTAAAATTAATGATGCTCAAAAAGATTCTATCAGACACCTTATTGCCAATACCGTAGACTTCAACTCAAAAATATCTAATTCAAACCTTAGCCTTTCCTCTAAAGTAATTCTTAAAGATATAAAGTCCAATCCCAACTTAATCGTTACCAAAGCTGACAAAGGTGGTCAAATTGTTCTTCTAAACAAAACAGACTATTTGGAGAAATCTAAACAACTTATTCTTGAAGGTCCTTATAAAGAAATTCCCAAAGATCCGAGCACTAAAGAATTAAATGTTATAAAATCAACTATTAAATCCTCTATGTTAATTCCCAATAGACTTAAGGTTGTTTTGANTTATTTTCAGTCCCATTAATAAGATAAAATTTTCTAATCTCAAGCAGCCCATTGACAGTCAAAGTAGCTGGGGTATATACCAAATTAATTGCCAATGCGGCCTTTCATATATTGGCCAAACTAAGCGTGCCTTAAAGTGCCGTGTCAAGGAACATGAAGCTTATGTCAAAAAACAAGAATTTAAACGCTCATCTATTGCCCAACATTGTTGGGACTCTAATCATAATTTTAATTTTTCCTCTTCAAAAGTCATTCAAAATTGTTCCTCAATATATGATTTAGATTTTTATGAGTCTTATCATATTTTCAGAAATTCCAAACTGTTGGTCAATGACCTATGAAGTGTTCCTTAAATTTCTCCTGTTTGGAAATCTATGATAAAACCTAACTAACCCCCCCCCTTTTTGTTCCTTGCTTCCTATTCGTCGTCGTCCATTCACCCTTCCCTCCTATTGGCCGTTGGTCTAAATCCTCTTGTGACGTCATCTTTCTATATATATTTATTCTGTTCTCTTATTGTTTCCTGTTGCACTGATGAAGGTTGCCCTTTGAGCATCCGAAACAGCTGTCTGCTTTTAATAATATTTTTGTGCTCTTTAACGTTGTCTACCTTAGTTTGTATCCTATATCCTGTACTAATTTTAAAGTACATCATACTTTTTATAGTTGTTATATAAACTTGAATTCTTTTTTTTTATATTAACCTGACATATTAGGAATTTCTTCAGTAGGTATTAAATTGTTGTCTATCATTTTTATAAACAGTCTTCACAAAAATATATCTTTCTAATTAAATTGTACTATTTTTAAGATACAAGCCCATACAAAAGTTGGACCTGGTGGAAAAGCAACTCTGGAAAAAACTCTTCCTTTAGGAGGTAACTCTATAGATCTCTTTTTATAATTATGTGCTTTTTTCTTTTTTAATGTTGATGCATTTATTAAGATAAATAAATTGTATAGTGTAAGCTAAAACTATACTAAACTCAGTGGCGTATCTAGAGGGCCAGGCCTACTGTGCGCATCTCAGTTTTCTTGACCTTGGGCTCTGGGGTGCAGGAGTAGATGTTCTGGTTAGGTGGTCAGCCGAACGCGGAATCCCCAGTTTTTAGTTCCCAAGCATGTTCGGTACTCATTTATCGACCCACTGAAGGGTTAAAAGGCTGAGTCGACCTTGCCCGGCCTGAGGATCAAACCCAGGACCTGTGGCACGGAAGCTTGAAGCGCTACCACTCAGCCACCCGGCAGCGTATAGTGTAAGCGAAATTGTTAAATTCTAAACTATTATTTTCAAAACATTAGTTAATAAAATCTTAATAAATCATTTTAGAAAAACTGAAAATGTTTTTAACAATGTACATATTTTACGGATATTTAAGTGTAATGGCTTATTATTTGTAATAAGTCAACTTATCAAAATACATGATTTTAGTAAGATATCCTCTTTTTATATTTATAATCATACATTCAGTTGCACTTGATTTTGTTGTTAAAGTGTTTAAAAGAATTTTAGGTGAAAATGTTATCACAAAAACACTCACAAAAAGTGGAATAAATTTATAATAATTAAAGTTAAGCAAACTTTCTATTTGCTTTTTCCAATTGTTGTATACTTTACAAATAATCATATGTTAGGCAACACTGTCTAATCCAGTAATCAAAAATTAATCTATTAGAAATTTTCTGCAAGATTACTATGTTACCGCTAAATGAAATGTTAAGACTTATAAAAGAGAGTGAGGTACTACAATTCTAGTTAAATGCCTTACATATCATCTTTTTACTATGAATACTAAATTATTATTAATAAAATTAATTATTCATGTTGTTACATGTCTGTATTTAATTATTATTCTTTGCATTAAAATATCCACTTCAGTAAAGCCAATGCGTATAAAAATATGCACTTCTTGTTTTTATTTTTTATAAAATGTTATTATTGAAAGTAAAATAAAAAAGTTTTTGAGCTAAATAATCGTTTGTTTTTTATTTTATTTTAATTATCATTATTGTTTTTTAATGTTTAGTCACATTATATTGTTGAGAACATCTCCTAAATTGGTTAACCTTTGCCAATATTTTTAAATCCATTTTTTATATATTAAGATATTTAAGTGTACACTAACCCTTAAATTTCTCAATATATTAAAAAATGAATTTATTTCGCTTTGAAAAATAAGGACTGAAACTTCTGGCACAGAGTAAGAATGATTAAAGTTTAATTAAATATTTATATATTTGTGCTATGTGATTTTGTACTTGGTGTAACTAGTTCAAAGATTTTGTTAAGTAAAAACAACTTCTGTTAAAACTTCTTTTTTTAATCCAAACCAAGTTTTATTCTCAAGACTTGTTTCTTTTTAACAATTGATGACTCAAATTAAAGTTTAAGCTATTATTTCTACAGGCTTTGATTTTGATTATGGAACTGTAGAAAATTTCAGAAAATTACTTACGTGTTTTTTTCCCTTATAATTTGTAAATGATTCTAAATTTTAAAAGCCTGGTTTCTTGTAATGAATGCCTTGGCTTGGTGCTAACGTTATGCTAGTACTCCATGCTGACACCCCAAAGAGTGGTATGTTAGGACCTTGCTTTGATTGTTAGTGGAAGTCCTGAGATAAACAATGCAAAAAAGGTAGAAATTTTTTTTTCTTCTTACGGGCGAATCAGCTCTTCTCTTATAAGCAAACACATATTTTTAAGGAAACTATCACAATATAAAATAAATATACGTAGAAATGAGTTATGATCTTAGATTACTACATGAACCTGCCCAATCAAAAAAGGGAGATAGTGCTTTATTTTTACCTTTTGTTGTTGCAACTTGTAACATTTCTAGTCTTCACCACATTTCAATAATTGTACTGTGCGTTAATTTTTTATTAATCGTATATAGTTTATTAAATCAAATGTTGTTTTATTTATAAATAGAGTGAAAATATCTTTATCTTTAATTTTCTTTATATAATAAATTTAGATAAAAAAAATCATAATTTAATAATTAGAATCAAATTATTAAATAAATGTATTATTATTAAAATAAATGAATTTGAAAATGGTTACAGAAAATTTGTATTTTTCTTAATTTTAAAAATCTTTGAACATAAGTGTTAATTGCTTAAATATATTTTTGAAACATGGATTGATTATCTTTGAAGGATTGTAATTCTAGTGTTTAAAGATTTACATATTTTCCTTTTTAAATGTTCTCCAATGAAAATATATGTTGTTAAAAGAATTTTTTTAAGAATAACAGGTAAGAGTGAGCTAAAAAAATAATAAAACTATCTTTGTGCCAGGAAGAATAAAAAACTTAATGGAATTTTTTTTAAAAAAAAGCAGACAGCAGACGCAAAACTCTCGAATTTTTTTTTTTCTCACTAAAAAATGTCATATATATGTACTTGAAAATAAATATTACTGCTCTACTTTGTTATTTTTTTTAAATGTAATTTATATGGTTCTTATTAAACTTAGAAGTAATTAAATTATTACCTTGGAAAGCCAAAAGAATTTTTCCAGCGCTCTTCAACCGAAAAAAGTTATTGCATCTTTATCTTATATGAATTTAAACTTTATGATTCATATTTTATATGGATTTATAAGTCTAACATTTATTCTGACTTATTAAACATCTGCACGCTCTTATGTTATTTCAATTTTAAGATACTTTTTTAAAAAATTTCAAAATACATGTTTCGCTTTTCAACTTAAAGCAATTCTAATAGGGTAAATACGCCGAAGATTTATTACTATTATTAGTGAATATATCCTTTTTCTCGTTTTCTTGATGGCACAGGAAAACTACTCAATAATTACCAAGGGGTAAGTAACAAAAATATATTTAAATAGTTAACATGATCATTACGGTACAATGGTAGACATTACTACTACTACTTTACAATGTAGATGTTCTTGCTTTTTACAAAATCTTTGTTTGCAGTTACGGTTACAATCTAATGATAAACTCCGCCATCTATCGGTGGTTCAATAACAAGTATTTTTACAACATGTATTAGTAGTATGCGATTTGATATAAAACTTTTTCTATGATTTGCAATTATTATATTTGAATTTATTTTATACGGATACAAATGCATTTATTACGCATGGATAAATTTAATAATTTGTTTTTAAATTTATCTGAATTTATATTTCTTATACCTAAATTAAATATGACTGTAAATCTTTATAAAATTGAATCTTTTTATTTTACTTGTAATGGCATGTATGAATATAAATACTAATACATAAAGTAACGTAGAAGATTAAATATTTGGATACTTTTGATAGCTCCCCCGGCTCCTGCTAGTAATGTGTTCCCTATTAGCGTTGGTAAATCCTCAACTACAGCAAGAATTCAATTTAGGAAGAATTTCTTTTCTCATAGTCATGGACCAATAACAAGTTATACCATAATTGTTGCAGAAGATGATGGTATTGATTCAAAGCAACAAAAAATGCCAACCTGGAATGATGTCCAAAAGTATTCTAGGTGGCCTCCGTACCAGGTTTGTTTGCAAGTTTCTTATATTTTTACATTTGCCTGCAACTAAATTTTACTCTTGTTTCGTTAAAAAATTCTGAAGTCATGAAGGATATTTTTCAATTCAATTATGTATCAGATGTGTTAATGATACAAATTCTTATACTTTCCTATTCTGATAAATGTTGTACACAATCATGCTTGCGTGTAACAATTATTGAATAATTGTTTTGTACTGAATCAACCAATGTTCATAAAAATCTGTCCAGTAATTCAAGACATGATCAACGAAAGAATTTGTTAGTTATAGATTTAAATTTTTGAAAAGGTGTTATTTTTCCTGGTTTTATTTATTATTAATTACTCATAATTAGAAATTAAAACAAAGGTATTTGGATACTTAAAAGTTTCAACTTGATAGAACTTAAAAGCTCCTTCAATACCTTTAATAAGTGAAATTTGCAATTTACTGTCAAGGCTACAGCAATTTTTGTAGATAACGTTGGTCTCAATAAAAAGGTCAATTTACTAGTGTTTCATGTAATGAGAAAGTAGACACCACCAGTTTGAAAAGTGCTTTTGTGGCAATTATGGCTCTGTGGCATATGTGTTTGTTCCATGGCTTCTTGGCATACAGACACAATTATGTCAACTGACAATCCACATAAATTACTTAACTACAAAGGAGATATCCTTTATCAGTTATGCATTTTCTTCTTTTTAAATACTTTTGTTTAACAAATCAGAGCTTATGATTCTTATTTTACAATGAACATATATTTTAATTGAGAAAAGATTTTTGAAACATCCAGCTTTTAAAAAAATATTAAACATGCTTCTTAGTAGTTTTTATTGTGCTTGCACAACACAAAGCATTTTTTTTTCTAGTACCATAATTTAAATAGCTTATTTTCATTTAATTATTGTTTAAGAAAAGAAAAAAGCTGCCTGTTTCAATGACAAACTGTTTTTTTCACTTAAGACAGAAATATTTTGCCTTAACTTTTTACTTAGAATAGATATTATTATTTAGAATAGATAACTTTACCTATTTATTACTTGTTTATTAGTATTTTTTTTCTATTATTTTTATCTGTGATACAGCAATCTAAAAAATAATTATTTTTTTTGTTTTTTCATTGTTTAAGGGGGAAATACCATATCAGAAGTTTTATCAGTATGAAACTATAAAAGAAGCAGATAAATTTGGTTTCTGTAAAATTTTAAACAAAACTAATAAAGTTGTATTCAAACTTTCTGTAAGATTTGTTTTCACAAATTAATCTCAAACTTTTTGGTTTTCCTGTATTATAATTACATTATTGTACCTTTTTCTCTTCATCATAATGGAAAAAATATTGATTTTGAAAGTTTTTCTTTTTTTTCACCCTAGGAATAGATGAAACAAAATTGACATTTGTCTTATTATTATTGTTATAGATGAAATAATGTAAGAGATACTTAATATAAATGATGTTTCAGATAGTAAAATGTTTCTTTCATTTTTGGGAGAAAACAGGTAAAAATGGGTCTTATCTAATTTTTTACTGAGCAACACGGCATAGTTGCTTTTGGCTCTTCAACCATTGAATTTCATTTCTAATTCTATATTGAAGAAAAGACATTTTCTTTGTTATAGCTATGGAGATTATCTTAAATTGCTGGTTTGTCAGTGTAGAAATTACTTTCTTTTAAACATGGGTTAGTGGTAGTATTGCTAGTCTAAGTATTTTTCTATTAGTCGAAAAATATTTGTTCATATTGTATAAAACTTATCTAATAGGTATGTTTGTTATCTTATAAAATGGATAGATTATAACACTTTACATAAAGCTTTAAATGTATCAGTCTTCCATCATTTGCTCATAATAAATAACAGTAAAATTTTCATAATGAAACTTATAAAGAAAGTAAGACATTAACTTTAATTAAATAAAAAATACTAATGTCTATCAAAATTTACTTCTGTTAATCTGTGTTTGTCCTATTTTAGGTTTCAGATCCGTTTTATCCATTTAATGGTACATCTTCAGTTGAATTCACCATTGGAATGGATGATTGCACTGATGTTAAAGGGTATTGCAATGGACCACTAAAGCCTGGAACCAACTACAAAGTTAAAGTTCGAGCTTTCACTGCTCCTGAGAAATTTACTGACACTGTTTACTCTTATTCTTTTCAAACTGGTTAGTCAAAACTAAAATGTTTTACAGTTGCTTGCTAGGTGTTTAAGAAAAAGTTTTTTTCTCATAGAATTTATAAAAAAATTCTATGTTGTAAGTAGTTTTAAAAAAAGTCTATTTCTTTACTAAAATTGACTTGTTAAAATTCTTAAATTATCTTTATTTTTTCTGTTATCATTATCTTAAGATTATTTTAGTGGTTAAAGTAAGTTACTTATAATTACTATTTCAAATAAATTTAAAACCCTAATGTAAATAAATAAATATTTTGTTCAATTAAAAATTTGTGTCCAAAAAGAATATCCAACTTATTGCAATGCATAAACAATATTTATACATAATACATGACTAATACATAATCTTTCTCATATGTTTTTGAATGCAAACTATGTTTTCCTTATTTAAAATTCCTTAAAAGTTTAAAATTATTGAAATGTGAAATTAAAGTAAACTAAATTATTTATTTTCCTATCTGATGTTAGAAATTAAACCAAAAGATTTGCAGCTTTTTATTTTTTTTAAAATTGTTTTTCTTTCTGAAATGCAAAGAGTTAGTAGATTTTTGTTTTTTAAATTCACTTTAAATTGTAAATAAATTTGAAACTGGTTTCTGATTTTTAAAAGAACAGCTTGCTATAAATAGTTTGGAAATGTACAAACACATTGTTTTTCTTCTTAATTTCAGCGTTTGAGTCAAGGCTAGTAAAAAACATTCTTATTATAGTTTATTGTTCTAGAAATTTAAGTTCGTTGTATTTTTGCACAGATATTATTATTTTATGCACTTTATTTTGATATCAAGTTACTTGTTATAATTTAATATGCATAATTTTTTTCTTTTTTTTTTCTTTACAGATACAGATAATACAGCTATGCTTGCTGGAATCACTGTTCCAATAATTCTAATTGTTCTTCTCATTGTTATAATAGTAGTGATAAGACGAAAGCGCAGACATGGCCCTTTTGCAAAAAAAGTTTCCGACGGACATATTAAAGATGATTCTATGTCGATACCAGAGAGTGAAATTATAACTAAGTAAAATTAATGGTCCTATTTAAAGCTTTTCTTCTTTATATTTTTCATATAAAAATAACTATTTTAATACATATTTTTACATCTTTTTTAGTCGACCTGTGAAGTTGAAAGATTTTGCAGATCATTATCGCTTTCTCTCAGCTGATTCAGATTTTAGATTTTCGGAAGAATTTGAATTGCTTAAACATGTTGGACGGGATAAACCTTGTAATGCTGCAGATCTCCCTGTTAATCGGCCAAAAAATAGATTTACCAACATTCTTCCATATGATCATTCTCGAGTTAAGCTTATGCCATCGGATGATGAGGAAGGATCAGATTATATAAATGCTAATTATATCCCGGTAAATATCTCAGCCATAATTCTTAAAAATGTTTGAAAACTCTGTAATTACCTTAAAATACTGATAGAACACCCTGACTTGTGAAAACGCCTCCTGTAGTTTCACACAAATGCTGATTATCAATCAGTACCAAATTTTAAGGTGGGGATGGAGATTGGACAATTGAATTCGAAAGATTGAGTTAAGAAAAGAAAGCCTGTTTTTGTGTCCTAACAGGGGAAGAAAAATGTGAATGGAAAGGGGAAAATTTGAATGAAAGAGATATGGAGAGCACATGATCATATTTTTATTTTTTCACCTATTTGCTTGTCTCGCAATCATACCAAGATTTAAAAATAGAGAATTGCTGTAGAAGTTAGATTTACTAAGCTCATAGAATAAAAAGCTGATAGATTATAATTTTATCACATAATTTTTCTCTAGATTCAACTGTATTCTCACTATATTGATTAGGTTCATCTGCAAAATTTAAAAATTATTCCTTGGTCTTAAAGATTTCCATTGAGAAGAAATAGTCTTGTCATATTTTTTTTTAATATATAATATTGGAAATAAAGCTCTATTTCTAGGTCTAATTAACTATTTTCTTTAAGACAGTACACTTACTTTCCAACAAATTTTTTCTGAATCAACTGTTTACAAAGTGATGATTTCAATGATGCGGGTAATTAATCTCTGAACATGCTTCTTTTCTTTAAATTTATCACTTGGAAGAGGAAATAAAATACTTTAAAGCAGGAACTTTATTAAAGTTTTTCGATTATGTCTGCTATTTTATTTTTTCATTTCTCCTTGTCCCAAACATAAGAATCCCTCCTGTTATGTGTGTGAAAGCGGGGCGCCGCATGACATCTGAGATGAGTTATTTTTTCTTATTGATTTGTGTTTTGTGCTTTTTCGGACAAGGTAAGAAAGTTCAGAGATTCATGGGTCTTAAGATTTGCAGAGCAGTATTATAGTTATCATTTTTCCATAATACAGTACAGAACCCGTTATCCGGAAATCAGAAAACCAAAAAACCAGAACGAAATTCGATTAGTTTTCCCGCCATTTTTAAAAAAAATAATTTTTTTCCTCATATGATTTCAGGATTTTTCGTTCTTTTTTTTAAAGATGTTTACCTCACCATCATTTTGGAAATAATCATTAGTGTATTACTTCATCGTTTTTTCTTCTTTTTAAGATTATTTTGAATTTTTTTTTTTTTTTAGTTGGGTTTAACTATAAAAAAACGACTTTTTGTAGTGATTCAGAAAACCGGAAAAATCAGTTATCCGGAATATCGATGGTCCCGATCGTTCCGGATAATCGGTTCCCTACTGTACCTTTCTAGATGAAATGTCAATTAATTTGAAATTCCAATTATGTACAAATTATACAAAATTAGGAAAATTTTAATTTTTTAATGGTTTTGAAAGCAGTAAAAATGTAACTAGTGATAAAATTTATTACAATCTTTTTCAATAATAAGGTTCGAAACATCTGAAGTACAATACTTTTATCCCAAAATAATACTTTTTTTATGGATTTATCAATATTGCAGTATGTTTATAAATTTATTTTTATTTTAATCCATTGTAGATTATGCTACAGATATTTTGAATTTTCAAAAAATATTTTAAGCATGCCTAGGAGTCAAAAAAAATTAATGAATACTATGAACGGAAAAAGTACAGCATCACCTTAAAACTTGCTTAACACCTAAACTTCATATTTTGTTCAAATTTTTCTTCTGTGATGATAAGGTTTACTAAAGTAGCTTTGATACCACTGCTTTTATTTTAAATTATTTGTCCCTTGTGTATTATTGAAATTAAAAAAGATCAGATGGTTTTATCAAAGAACTAATAAAGTGTTAAAAATCATTTATCTATTTATCGAATAGTTTTGAATTAAGCTTTTACAACCACTCTTTCCTCTGAACAAATGTATTTTATGTACTAAAGTATCTCTAAGCAAGCTGTTAGTTAAAAAGTATTGATTTGTTTTTTTTTCTTTTTCGAAAATATTGGAGAGTAAAAAAATAATACTGTGTAAATAAATTAAACAAATGCGAAACAAAAATGTCTCCAATACGAAATTATATCTAGTATGCTTTAGAACTAAATTTTTTAAAAAAATTATGTATTAATAATAAATAATTCTATGTAATCAATAGTTTATGTCTCAGTTGTTTTCTTATTTGTTTACATCCACTTGCAGGATAGTTTTAAAAGTATAAATTAGGATTTTAGAGTGAATAACACTGAGGAACAAATATTTTCTTTCATTTATACAAATACTTGATCTTGCCTAATTTGAGTGTGGAGATTTCAAATCTGAAATTAGTTTTGATCCTAAAGCTACAGATTTTTTTAAGAATGACATTTTCAGTCCATTGTAGGCTGAGATGTAAGAGTTTAAAAATGTTATATATAACAGGGTGTCACTTAAATGTTGCGACAAATTTTTAGGGATTTAGGGCACATCAGCGGGTTTAAAATTGCATAAGAACGTACACCAAAATTTTGGTATTTACATCTAGGGATGTTACCCTATTATGACCTGTTCAGAAAAAGTTCATAATAGGGAGACACATTTTCTAATGCTCAAATTTATTTTTGGGCATGGGTTCTTATGCATTTTCGTTCCTGATGTTATAACCTAGCTTCCCTAGAAGTTAGTCGTAACATTTGTGCGATTCCCTGTTATATATAACGTTTTTAAACTTGTTCATTTCAACCAACAATGGACTGAAAATGTAAATTAAAAATATGCAGTTTGGAAAGAGAAATCAATTTCATATTTTGCAAATCAGCAATGCAAAAATTTCCAAGATTCCTTCAAAAATCTTATGTTACAGAAATTTTTTTTTCTCTAGTATAAAGATTAATATGAGTTTTAAGGAAGAGAAGCAAATGCAAAAGGTTCATTTATGAAGTAAATAAAGCAATCCCAGTTCTTAAAATAGATAAAATAACTTCTCTGTGAAAAGTATATCTAAAGTCCTCTTTTAACATATTTTTCTTTGGAACCAAATACAGCAAAGTAACGGACAACATTTTAATTTTTTTTTTAAATTCATGCATTAATTTTCTTCTATTGAAATACCATAATAGGTAGATTATTTCTCCCTCAAATTGGCCACCTATCATGTAGTTTTATTGAAATACTTTCTCTACCCACTTTTGTGGTTCTATGAATTTTTGTTCAATGTATGTTTTGGGAGATATTTGTATCTTTACAATATATTTTAGTATCCAATTATTTTAGATACAGCTTAATATTAAATATTTGGGAGCATGTAATCCCTTTTAACTGTAACCCAAAAATAGATATTTTGCAAACTTTTTTTTTTATCAAACACTCAAGCCATACTTTTGTTGACAAAACCATCATACAATTTTGCATTTTATTAAAAAATAGTTATAAATGACTGCTATTCATGTTCATATATAGATCAAATAATTTCATATAAAGTGTGCAATTCTCAAATCTATTTTTTGTGTCATCAGACATTGTTTTTTAATGCAATGTATCCAGGAATTACGCTTTTTAATTTAAGTCATGACTTTTCTGCCCTCAGTTTTATTTGTGTCTGAATTATTTCATTACACATTCTTCATTTGATGTGCTTCTCTGTTATTAGGCTATCTTTCTCAATAGATAGATTTAATCTTTTTTAATTAAATTATTTTGCTCAAACCTACCCTGAAGTTAAAAGAAGATGATCGTTGGATTTGAGCAAATGAAACAAATATCTCTTAATTAAAGCAGGGAAAAGAAACCTGTTTTCCCCATCTCATCTTTGAAAAAATTTACAATATGGGATTCCGATGCAAATGATTCAGAAATTGTAATGATTTTTGTAATAACTGAGTGTGTTTTTACAAACAAACATAGACAAAGGAAGTTTGAAAAATACAGTATTAATAATACTATTATTAGAGTTTTTATAGTTTTTTTATATAGTGTGTTTCAATTTTTGTGTTTTAATTTATGTTTAACTATATTTGATTAAATATTTATATTTCTTTTAGGGTTATAATTCACCTAGGGAGTTTATTGTAACTCAGGGTCCTTTACATAGTACAAGAGATGATTTCTGGCGCATGATTTGGGAGCAAAACTGTCGTGCTATTGTGATGCTGACTAGATGTGTAGAGAAGGGAAGAGAAAAGTGTGACCATTACTGGCCTTATGATACTCAACCTGCTTACTATGGGGATATACAAGTCACTATTTTGAATGAATCTCAATACTCAAAATGGACTATATCCGAATTTAAAGTTTCTCGGGTAATATTATATTTCACTATAAATCTTTATTGCTATACTTGTATTCCTCTGATTATAAAAGATTTAACAAATTTTTATTTATTTAAAATATCCCTTTATTATTTTCATAAGTAATATTTCTAAAAAAAATTTCCCTTGGACGAATTTTTAATAGATACATTTATCTAACTTTTATAGGGTGATCAATCTCGAATAGTAAGACATTATCATTTCACAACTTGGCCAGATTTTGGAGTTCCAGATCCACCACAAACACTTGTAAAATTTGTGCGTACTTTTCGGGATAGAATACCCCCTGATAATAAACCAGTTGTTGTTCACTGCAGGTACTAATTTATTTTTAATTGCTCTTAAAATATGAAGAAATTTGTATGTATCAGAATCTCAATTATCTGAAGTACTCAGAGAATGTGTCTTAACTTCAACATTTCCTCTTTTCCTGGATATAACTCCATCACTCTAGCTAAAGGCCATATTTCCTTTCGTTTGTTGTCAAACTCTATAAGAACAATATCCCTGACTTTAAGTTGTTCTGATATTGATGTTGTTGATGGGCACTAAACAAATAGATTGAGGTTTTCTAATCTAAATCTGTCTCAGTCTCTTGTTGGAATCAATTGTATCTGGGTGATATAAGTCAGGTACTTTAAAAACTAGAATTTTAGCTAAAAACATAGACAGTGTCAAAGGAATGAAATATCTGAATTTTCTCCTACGTAAGGGAGAGGTCTTCTGATCACAGTCTTGCAATATACACTTAAACTCTTCATAGTCCAGAGATAACTGTCTTAAAGTTCATCGCTAAAGGTTTTTAATCATCTGCACAAGATGTTTCCAAAAACCACCTCACCACGGTGCAGTGCCTGGTCTGAATTTCCACTAGATCTTGTTAATAGGGATTTTTATCTCGATAACTTTATAATCAATTGTCTTCAAGAGATTGTTGGCATTGTCGAAATTGTGATAAATCTTCTTAAGTCAAGTAGAAAACCTTGAGTAGATAGAGACAAAATCAGTTCCTAATGAACTAATAAATGAAACAATTTCACATCTATAAATACATCAACATTTTTATTGTCGAATTCTATTTATCTAGAAAAATACAGTTTCTAACCTACAAATGCATAAAGTAATTCTTAAATATGTGTGACACTTGAGACTAGCTTATAACAGAAGTATTATGCAAAAGGAGTTTTGATAATTAAATTTCTACTGTAACGTTCTCATATAATTTATAGCGTATTATATTTGTTTCATTTTCAGATAATTCTGTAAAGACCAATTTAAAATATATATTTTTAAAATCTTTGTCAAAAATAAAGACTAGTATGTAGATAGGTGGTTGTAAGTTAATATTTGAGCAAGGAAAAAAAACGCAATTGAGAAAAGTTGGGTATGCAAAGCAGGTTTGATTGCCAGCTGAAACTTGAAGGTGTAACTAAATAATTTTCAACTCTGCCAATCAAACCTGTTGGTATTTTGCACTGCTACTTTCCTCAATTGTGATTCATCAGATTACAATAGCTTTTTTCCCCTTATTTAAATATTAATTCTCGACCCCAAATAAGCATGCTTTTTTACTACATTTTTGATAAAGATTCAAAAAATATAAATTGGGATCCTGTATTTATTTTTAAAAATGATGTATAACTAAATAAAACTTGTCTATTTTAGTGCTGGTGTTGGCAGATCAGGCACTTTCATTGCACTAGATCATATTCTTCAAAAAATTCAAAAGCATGATTATGTAGATATTTTTTCAATTGTATATGAAATGAGGAAAGAAAGAGTGTGGATGGTTCAAAATGAAGTGAGTGGTTTTTGTACCAAGTTATTTTAATCTATCTGAATAGCCGAGAAAAAAATATTATGAAGTGATAATTTGAATTTTTTACCTTAAAGAAAAGTGAAACTATAAAATATATCAAATGAAATGCTTTTTTAGTTAACATGCAGGATTAGTCAAAATCTTGTTTTTTTTTATTTATTTATTTATTTATTTATTTATTTTTTTTTTTTTTTGAAAAACAAAATTAAATCTGTTTTTTTAACTTATTTATTTGATTTTTTCCTATTTTCACATTAAATTGCTGATCAAATATATTAATAACACTTTATATTATCTAATAACAATACTAAAACTAAAATACTTATCTAGAAGTGCTTTTTAAAAGTAAAACAACAACATGACAACCTAGGATTTGTCAACGCCTTCCTTTGACAAGTTTTTTTAAATGTGACAATTGTTCTCCAATTCTTAACCTTTAGGATTCCAAAATCTATCTCAACTTACAGTTTTAAGTTTTCTTCTTCATCGGTGTAGCTTTGCTAAAACTACCCTATTGAAATTATTATTATTAATTTATCATTACAAACTAATTACTGAACAAATGAAATCAATTATTTTTGTTCAAGCTGAAACCCTTTTGATTTGTCACTTAAATATCAAATGAAAAGAAATTTTAAACCAGAAAACATTAAAAATAAAAACATCAATTATTCCAAGTTACCCTGCACATCAAGTCTTTTATTATTATTATTTAAGTACATTAACTACTTATAAGTTTTAATAACATGAAATTAAAAGAAGAGATTTAAATTTGTTTATTGATAACTTTACAGAAAATTGTTTTTAATATTTTTTAGAACTTTCCGATTATTTCTTTAAGCATATAGAGTTAAAGATGATTTATCAAAGGCATTAAGAACAGAATACTAACTATTTTACAAATGCTGCTTAAAATAAGTGGCAATATAGGAACGTGTTAAGTATTAAGGTGATAAAGTTGTTAGTTGTAATATAAAACAGCTACTAAAAAATCTTCCAAACTTTTAACTCTATATCCTTTATTCAAACCTATATTATTTTTTTTAATGTTAAATGCATGCATTTTCTTTAAAAAAGAGCTTTTTTGTTTCATATTTTGACTTTTCTATGTGTTCATTTTCAGCAACAATATATATGTATTCATCAATGCTTAATGTGTGTTTTGGAGGGTAATGAAGATATGGACCCTATGCGACAAGAAGTCCATGAAAACCAAGGATATGAAGGTAAAACTTGATATTTTTACTTATCCTTAAAAACAGTGAATCAAAGAACATATTTTGCTACCTAATCATTATCATACTCAATTTAGAACTCATATGCAATCCCATTAATATAGGGGTGACAATTGGCTACTCGTAGTCCCTCGTGTTGTTCTTGCTAAATGACTTCGTTTGTTTTTTTCTTGCTGTCACGTTTTCGAATACCACAAATTTTAAAACAAAATGGTTCTTAGAACTCAGGCAATTGAATTTGTAATTCCAGTTAAAAAATTCTGTTTTGAAATGTTGGTGAACTTATTTTGGACAAATTTTCTGAATTCGTGTAGTACCTAATGTGTGGTACCTCAACAGAAATTATAGAATATTTTAGCTTTCAAGGTTATCAATTCTTCACTTTGAAACTCTTTCATCAGATTGCTTCAGGCATCATAATTTATGTCAAAAATTCTTTAATGGCAACAACTAAGATTACCCATGAAATGTCTGTAACAGACAAATTTAAAAGCTTTAAAATTATGAGTCTGGAAGTGTTCTTTGTGTATTCACATCATTTTTCCGTTATAACCCTCCATGAAATAAACCAAACTTTCATTGTTTCCTCTTTAATTGGAATTCCCACTAATTAATTCTGGGTGATTTTAATGCTCACTCTGAAAGATGCACCTATCCCAGAAATTTCCCTGATTGAAACATAGTAGACTTTATTAACTTAGGTCCAATGCAATATATTCCTAACCTTCACAGGAAAACTACTTTTCTTTCTTATGCAGGTGGGACTTCTTCTCCAGACTTGTTAATTGTACATACAAACTTGGTCATCTTGGCCCAAAAAAATGCTGGGTATAATATACTTTTAGCTGAAATCAAACCTAAATTACATCACTCTAAGATAAGACAAACTCGTTGGAATGTTAAAATATCTGATTGGAAAATGTATGCTCACCTAACTGTAGTTATTTCTTCCCATGCCTTGGATAATGAATCCACAGAAAGAATTCTCAACTAAATCATGATTACTCTCCATGAATGTGCTTTGCTCTGTATCCTAAGATTTGGAGTGATAAACTAAAAGACTTCAAGATAGTACACTGTCTTGCTTCAGTTCTTTCTATCACCACAAATGCAATGGAGCATAACGTAGAACTATGAAGAAGAAAAAGCATGCTGACCTAAATAAAGAAACTTTAAACTCTTAAATGTTCTGCTCATTTAATTTTTTTTTACAAGGCATGTCTTCAGATGTGACAGAATAAGAGCTCACCAATTTCTGTCAAAATTAAATAGGCAAAAAGTAAAACAAACTCAACCATTAATTTTTAAGGGAGAAACACTCTCTTGTTTTAGAAATATAAATGCTTTTAATGAACAATATAGTGGGATCTGTAATTTTTATACACAGAGATGAATCACCTTTAGAGAATTATATTTCACTCCTACCTCTCTAATTCAAGAAATAGGCTATTTTTAATTCAACTTTTTCCCTCTGATTTGCAGAGTGCCTGATCATCTAATGAAAAGTAAATTTGCAACCCCTGATGAACATTTACCAATTTTTCTTTTATTTATCTTTGCCCTCAAGGCAAAAATGCTGTTCTGTATCTTATGAAAAAAACACGGGACCCAGACACTTTCACTTTTTGACATTTTTTTAAATTTCTCAATAAATACTCAGGATTATTTTTTAACTTTAAAGTTGTTTAGTTAATGGGGTTTTTCCTACTTTAAAATAAGGTTTAAAGCTTCCTGACGTTTGAGGGGTCGACAATAAATTACAAAAGAAAACTAGAATTTTTAAACACCCTATGACAGAAAATCAGGCAATAAGCTTGTATCTATTACTTTGATTGTTATTTGAAACAATTGCATAAAATTTTGTAATTCTAGCTTAAATATTTATAGAGGTATGGACTTTTTTATAAAAAAACTTATTTTCTTGTCTTAAGTTTTTTTTTCTATAACTTTAAAAATATTCAGTAAAATTAAACAATATTTTAATTAATAAATTAAAGTATGAAAAATCTCTTGGACTAAACAACTCAAAAATTACAAAATAATCCTCTGAGTATTTCTTGAGAAATATAAAAAAATTTCAAAAAGTAGAGATGTCTCTTCCATTATTGTAGGGTGGTGTATATTGCAAGAAAAAGTAGAAAATGAAATTTAGTATAAATTTTATTGATAAAAAAAGCTACATCATCATAAAAGAATTATGTTATTGACTGTTTTATAGATTACTTATTTTGTCTTAAGAATTTGTTAATATTGTAGTTGTTAATATTTATATTCATTTATATGTATTTGGAAATTAAATATCTACGTGAAAAAGTACAGATTATTTGATTTTGTTTTGCCAAGTGTCTATTTCAGCATTGTAGAAAAATTAAAAACTCTACAACAGAATGTTTAAACAAAAAATAACTGAAAAGAAGGAACATTCATTAATGGGTTAGCTTTGATTTTGGAAAAATTATTATTATTATTCCCATTATATCTTAAAATGATCAATCTGAAGTTTTAAGTGTAAAAAAATATTAAAGTACTGAAATTATGAATTTATATGTGTATTTTCTGAAACAGAATCAAAAATATAATCAAAACTGTATACCAAGTGAAGACTTTTTTTTTTCTTCATATCTTTAAGCTATAATTTTTAGTTCACAGTACTCTTTTTCAATCATTTATTCCAAATTTAAAAACTTTTTTTTGTTATTTTAATTCCTGAAATGTTTTAAAATTTTTGTTTTTAATATATATTTTTCAGATGATGAAGGAATTGCAGAATCTGGTATTTGACAATGTAATTAAGCTTAGGATATGTTTCATGAAATTTACTGTAAAAGTAAATATAGATTAATGTATACTTATGAAAGTGTATATTTAGTAATTTCTATGAAATATGTAGATTGTATATTCAGGGATTGATTTTGTTGTTAAGTATAGTAATTTATTTAGGACGAAACAAATTGCAGAATCTCATTTTTTAACAAATCTAGAACTACTATATTGATAGCTCTTACAAATTTTATTTGTATACAAAGACTGCATGTCTATGCATGTTTGTACTTTATTAAACAATCTTATAACACAGGCAATTTTTTGCCTGAATTACACTATTTTGCTATTAATTTATTTACACTTTTAAAATTATATGAAAAACCTAGATTGTATGTTCTAAGATTTATATATTTTTTTTTAATTTTTGTCTTTTGTTCTAACTCTGATATTAAAATTCTGCTGGAACAGAACATTTAGAATAAGCTATGTTTTTATCAAGTGTATGTACATGTTTTAAACTTTACACTTTATTGATCCTTTTAATGAAAAATACTTTAAACTCTGTTTAAATTTCACAATACGATTTTAATACTTAATTTTGTACAGATTAAATGTATTTTTAAGAAAATTTGTCTTGATTCTCTTTCTTTAAGTGTGAACAACTGATAAAAAGACACACATACATGAAAAATGGGGTAGTACATATTTGCTTATATTAAATGGTTATGTTCTCTTTCTATACCTAACACTTAAGTATTAAATAGCACTGTGCTGTGACTTAAAATACAGATTTAATTATTACTGTTATGTTTCTGAGAGAACTATTTTGTTTCTGCAAAATAAATCCTATTAATGAAGCATTTGTGCTACCATTCATTTATTTATTTTTTGGAGAAAAGTAACCCTTCTTTTAAAAAGACACTAGATATCAGTCTATTAAAATGATTTTATTTAATAAAAATGTTTTACTCTTTTTCCCATTACTAAAAGGTTCTTTTTTTCCTAAATATGTATTAGCTTTTAATTATTATATTAAGATCTACTGACGTTTTTTATTTTCAGTATTAATTTAACAGTAGCATAGTTATAGTAAAAAAAGGTCTAGTTTGTTCATATTTCTGAAATTCTTTTAAAGGTATAATATATGATTAATAACGATTTATGATTGTATAACTAGAAGTGTAACAAAATTTTAAATGAAAAAACTACTAAAGCTCCACAATGGTCTAAATTTAAATTTCCTCTTGAATACCAGAAAAAAGAATTGTCATTTGAAAATTAGCTAAAGCTTTTCATATAAAAATTGCAGAATTGAGTGATCTAAATTTTCTGTTTCAATATATCTATTAATATGTGATGTCTACTATAAATGTGATTTTTTTTAAAGTCAAGGGGAAGTTAAATTATTTAGCTTTTACTGTTAATTTAAACTATTCACCTAAGTCAAGGGCAAGGGGTGTTGCTTTAAACAAAGAAGTTCCTGAGTTTTAGGGCTCTCTTCTCCAATATGATGAGTGAGAAAGGAAAAAATAACTGGAGATGTTGATCTAACAACACCGAAGTCAGTAAGCGGGTGGCTGACTACTTTGATCAGCCTAGGTAGGGACCCATGGTGTGCAGTATCAGTCCTCGTCAAGCTGTTCTACCGTAAAGTGCTAGACTTCCTGCTCTTTTGAAGCAGAGGATCAAAATTGTGATAGCATCTCTTCGGATCATCCTTAGAGATATTTCCCAGACCATCGCCAATAGCCCATTATGTGCAGTGGCGGTTTAGGGGATAGAGCGTTCGCCTTCCAATAAGGTGAACGAGTTCGACTCCCAATGATGGCTGGTTGATACAAATTCCCCACTCGGCTCGAACCAGCCACGTAAGAGCTGGGAACTTAAGTTACTAAAATATCCTCAGTGGTAGACGGATCATGTGTTTAGAGTCCCCTTGACGTCAGGCTAACCGCGAGATGTTTCCGTGGTTTTCCTCTCGATGTAACGCAAATGTGGGTTAGTTCCATCAAAAGTCTAAGAAGACAAATTTCTCCCAATAGTTGATCCAGGAGTTCCCTTGTCTTCTGGATTGGGTCTAAAATTACAAGGCTAATGAAATGAACATTGGTAGTCATAAACCCAAAAATTGGGTCGGCTGTGCAATGACGGTCATACAATAAGATAGCCCATTGTGCAGCTCTAGTGCAATGTAAATCAAGTTCTTACCTACCTGCTTATAAACTAAAACACTTTCCAGAATGAAGATTTTTGCAAGAACAGAAACCCTTGCTAACATAGATAAACGCAGTTCACAACTTTTTTTTTAGATAATTTTTTGACGTGCGGGATTTATTTGAAACTTGTTTTATCTTAAAAAGATTGTTTTATCTTAAAAAGATTTATGTAAGTTTTGTCTGAACAGGCTTCTCGGATGACCACATNACAAGGGCACCGGCAGAATAATATAAAAGGGGGTGCAACCCTCTAACAAACTACCCCCCCCCAAAAAAAAAAAAAATTTTTTTTAAATATTCTGTTATGACATTTTGTTTTGGTATTACATATATTTTCATTTGTTAATTTTTTCAATATACATTTGTTCATTGTTAACAAGATATTTTTCAAAAAAGTACGAATTTGGTGTACTTGCAAATTTTGCCAAGAGAAACTGCATTGATGGCGTTGGTATAGCTACTGACTTTGAAACGAAAATAACTACAAACAATAGTTTCGTATACTAATGTGTTTGCGCACGATTAACATTGGTATTTATTGTGTTGATGAAGTTTCACAGTTGTGAGAAGTCAGTTTGTGTTATACACCTTTGTTAAACTAAATAACTAATAGAAAATATAATATTTCTTATATTTTATGAAATGAAATTTAAAAATATAGCTTAGATATCTATCAAGTTTGTGCATGCTCAGTGTGCATAAGAAAAGAATCAAAGATGACTCATTGAAAAAGTTATAAACTGATTTGGACAGCAAACAAGACGATTACAGTTCTTATTTGATTAAAAAAATTTTTAATTGTTATGCATCAATAATTACTAAATTATTTTTTTTCAATAAAAATATGTTTAATAAAAAAATTTATTAAAAATTTTTTTTTCTGTATCTCTTTAATTGTTTAAAAAAAGGCAGGGGGGTGCAAGTGCACCCCGCTGCCGGCGCCCTTGCCTGCATATCATTAAAAAAGTCTAAAGGCAGAGGCGTAGCTAGCATCTAAACTTAGTTTTTGCGCCCCTTTGCAATAAGAACTCAGATTTTGGCACAGTTTCAAGTTTTAGATTACGTAAAAACTAATTCTCCTCTTACATATAATTCTTGACATGTTAAATATAACATTGAATGAAATTTTAAATAATGTTATGTGAAACAATATAACTTGATAACTTAATAAATTTTCCCTCCATTTCTTTTTTAAATTTAACAGTGTATATTAACATAGTTTCGATTACGTTTAGATGTTTAAATCGTGCTTATGTTTTTAGACTAATTAATCGAATAGCATTTATAAGGACGTTTTTCATTCAATATGTCACCAATTTGGCGAAAAATAAAAAAAAAGAATACAATAATAATTGACCCCCTTTACGATTTTTAAGTAAATCAGATAAATATTTGAAAAAAGTAATGCGCTCCATAATTAGCAAATGAAACTGAGGGTATTAAAGAGATATTAAAACATTTTTTCTGGAATTCCTTTTTGTTAAATTTGGCGCCCTTCTAAAGCAGTGTCAGTGGACTAATGTCCCCTGTCGTCCTCCACTAGCTGTGTACTCTATTTCTGTGAGTATATAGATAGACCCTACATTCGCTTTATACGGGAGACTTCACTTAGAGAGATCAACTTGCCATCTGAAATCTAAAGAGTTTCAATGTATGGATTGCAGATCTCATGGCATCAAATGTCATTCGGAAGAGCAACTCTCAATCCCTGGAAAAGGCTTGAAATATGGTGTGAGGCTTGTTAAGAATGTATTATTTTATTGAATTTCATATTTATGATGTTATTCAAAAATGAAACTATGTATTGCACTCATTACTCAAAGAATTTTATTTATTAGTTTCAGAAATATTACTTTTCAATTGATAGGTGAGTTTTTAATTTCATTCTGTATTATAATCATCATGTATGCAGTAAGTATTTTGAGAACAACATTTTTTGCCCTTTAGAATTTCACAGGAAAAGCTTTGAAACAAAATTATTTTGAATGACTAATTTCAGAAATTGTATTAATGTTTGAAGTATAGGTGGATTATCTTTTGTCTCATTAATGTTGAGTTTTGACACCTTATTGTTGTCATTTTGATAATAGACATTTTATCTTACTAGGACGGATATTAAATAATATCTCATATGGTATCCTTTCTTATCAAATTCCCCAATATTTGTTCCAAGAGATTAAAGGGAACCAATTGCCTATCCAAGACAAAAGCTCATTGCCATACCTTTCTTTCAATTTGCAATAAAGATGGACGGAAAAGATGTACTTTTCTTGAACTTGTGGATGATATCAGCAAAATCAAACTTTAAAGTATCAAATTTCCTGTACACAAAAGCAAATTATACTCATTTTTATTTAAAAAATCAAAAAAATCTTCTATTTAAATTTTTTTTTTTTTAATTATTAATGATTCCAATTGGTTCAAAAGATCATTTTTCTACTCATTGAAAAGAAACACTCAATCGATTTCAATTTTTAATTTCTTCCTACTTTCATGATATAACTTAATGTTCTAACAGGAAGATATTTAGTTCAAGCAAAGTATTTGATGAAGAATGAAATATGATTTTCAAACAAATTTAATGATAAAGTATAAGATTATTAAAATTTAAAAACGTTCTTTGCAATTAAAATAATTAGGAATATTGGGTTGGAAATAATGTTTTTCTTAAAATAATTTCCATAATATTTACATAAAAATGAACTTTATAGTTTTCCATTTTTTTTTCCATCAAATGGTTACATTTATCTTTTGAGGGGTTAAAAAAGTTAGAATTTCTCTCCATCCAGTGATTACACTCAGCTTTCGAAGGGTAAAAAAAAAAATATTAAGTAGATTTTTCTCCAGGCCAATAACTCATCTTCGAAAGAGTTTCTAATCGAACGATTTGTCCGGAACATCCACATACCTCTCTACGCTACAGACTAATAATAATTCAATTTCTGAAAGCTTTAATCATAGCCTTTTAAAATGTCTTTAACAACTTTTTTAAATTTAAGATTTTAATATATAATTGTAAAGAGTGAAAATGTTCTAAGAATGCAATGCAGGTGGATTTGTAACTGGCTGTATACATAAAGAATCCAAGTCCATTTGCACAAATAAAACAATAAAAAATGGACTTGCTTGTCAAAAACACAGTAGTGATAGTTCTTTTGTATCCATTCATGGATATTAAAGAAGAGTTCTCCGCATATTGCGTAAAATTGATTAATCGGTCATTAGAGTATTTTAAGTAAGTATGAAGTTAAGTTAAAAAGGGTGCACTCTGGAGGAATGTAAAGTAGTACTAATGTAAGACGTGTTCTACACGAAACCTTCTACATAATTTTTTGCAGAGCAGTTTCTCTTAATGTATACTTAATAACAGCCTGTTGTTGTTAATTTACGTCGCACTAGAGCTGCACAATGGGCTATTGGCGACGGTCTGGGAAACATCCCGGAGGAGCCAGTATTTGACTTGTAAATCAGCATTACACTTACCTTCTGCCGTTAAACATCGCACTACTGCATATTGTTCTGTTCTGGACACAACCACCTTTAGCGTGACTTTACATTCACTTTTAATGCTCTCATGCAAACTGGTTATTAAAATGTATTCTATTTGTAGTGCACTCCTCTTTCTTTTATTAATAACTCTGAAGGGTAATGCTATTATCACTACTGTATTTCGAAATGTTTTTTCATCCATTGTTTACTTGGACAAAAAAATAAATATATATGATAACATTTATTTTAAAATTTTCATAAATAAGAAAAAAATAGTATTAATGAGTATAACAAATAACAGCAATATAATTGCAACTACAATAATTTACAATAACTCATGAACATAAGTGTTTAAAAAATGAAATGTAATTATTTGAACAATAATAAAGCTTTAGATTAGCACCAATAGTCTACCGTAATAGCCTTAAAATGCATTCCTCTAAATTTAAACACTTGACACTAATAAGAAATGCTTCAATTTATACCTGTCTCAATGCATACTGGTACTTCTTAAACATTTTTGCACATTTCATGTAAAAACATATTATGTAAATCAGTATTATTAGACATTGTGTTCCAATCACAGCTAACATTTGGTTTCTTGTTTTTAAGAACTAAGTTAATATGTACCATCAATCCAAATTTGGATTTTTGCTTAAAAACTAAAATGGATTGAAATGTGCACCTTAAAATTTATATTTCATTGCATTCTGGGCACAATTTATTCTACATTTTTAGAGTGATAATGTACTACAATTACAATCATATTGACACTATATATATATTATGGAAAGAATCATCTAGTTTTTGAAATTTTGAGGCACATATTTAGTACTTAGTGTGTCTTTGAGATATCGTTTAGTGCACAAAAATGTATTTTAAAGGGAGCTTCACTCTTTAGAAGGACTAAATTACTTGAAAAATTCAGGGTGATCAATTTCTTAAACTAAGGCTCAAAGCTCAAAAATGCATTTTAAATTGAGCTTAATGCTTTAGGAGAAAATTTCTTAAAAAGTCCTAGATGGTCACCTTTCTTTAATAAACTATGTTGACCATTTAGGGGGAAATATTTAAATGATTGCGGAAATTGCGTTCACAAACATTGAGATTAACATCAATCAAAAAGATGTGAAATTATCTGGAAAAGTTTTATGTAAAACATTTATCTACATTGCAACAAAATAGTTAATAAATACATGTAACTATTGATTTCTAAAAATGTGCATTTTATTTCTGATTTTAAATTTAAAACACGAATGAGTGGTACACTGGTCTCCAAAAATTAAGCATAATTCATAAAATATGGAGAAACGTGAGTACATATTGATAAAGTGGTCCAAAATCACTTGCATAGAATCACTGTTTAAAGATGGAATAGTGTGTTCATGTAAAACATTTCAGACGAAGTGTGCTTTTATTGTATCGAGAAGTAAGTTAAACGATCAAAAAGGCCGAAGGATGCCATAAACAAGCAAAATTAACATGTTTTTGAAAGGAAGATCTATTGAAATGTGGACGAAGCGAAGTGTTTCAAATTCTTAATGTGTGTTCTCAAGACTGTGGCACAGGTTTCGAAATACATGAGATGTCATCCTACGACCAATTCAAGGTTGACCAAGAGTAACAACTGTACTTTAAGACCCACATCTGGCCTGATAAAGTGATGCTGGTTTTAGATTCAAATTCATTGATAACTTGCTTTATCACCGTTTGATCTAGACCGACAATTTTCCTGAAAGTGTAAATATTCAACACACAAATTCACCTACAATCCCAGAATTGAAACGAGATCTCAATTTTGTTTGGAACTCTTTGAGAATACCACATTTTATTTAAAGTCTGTCTTTGGAAAGAACCCCCCCCCCCCCATTCGTCTTGAGCAGTGGCAGTGACCATGGTTACGAAGATTTACTATTTCAAGTACGGGTTTTGAGTCAATATTTAACACAGATTTTGGCTCAGTCAGCGAGAGAAAGAGAAGCTTCCCTTTTTGAAATGCGCTATTTTATGTTTCCATAGCAGCAGACGGTCTTAGATTTTGCGGCAAGAAAGTTCTTTCTGTACTTGGAAAATCGTTGTGCAGCATACATGCCCACACACCTTATTAAACTAACCTTTACATTTGAGATAAACGGGGTGATTTTGAACCCAAGTCAAAATTCCGGAAAATTTTTTGAGTTTAAAAAAAAGACAGTTTAAATTGAAAAAAATTTAAACAAGGTTTTTTTTCCTTTTTCTCAATATTTCTTAGTTTACTTAAAATATATTTAAAATTTTACACATACCTATACCATTTACACATACCTATGATGACCTGGAGAAGTAATTAAAATTTACAAATATGTCTTTCTTTCTTGAGTTTATGATTATAACAACTATTTACTGATAAAAAATGAATATTAATCATGAATATAAGCTTATAAAGTATCTCTCTGGCTCTCCCTTACAAACAAAAAAATAAACTGTGTTTTTAAGTTCCACCTTTGAAAATTTGATTTCCGGAAACTTCTGTGATCAACGATGTTTTGAAACATCTGGATCTTCGATCTCCGGAAACTTCCGGATCACTGTTAGCGAAAATTCCGGAAATCCAGATTTTTTCCGGAGCACAATCAGCCCTGGATAAACTATTAGTTTGCACTATTTTCTTTCACTTTTTCTTTTGACATTAAAAGCAGTAGGAATCCTTTCTTATGGTATACACATATTACATTTGCACACTTTATTTCACACTATTCTGATACATATTCCTTATATTCCCGTAGACATTAATTATGCTTAACTTTTAGACACTAGCATAGATAACTGTACAAAAAGAAAAAAATTGTTTAACATATTTTTTTACTATTTAGTTATTTAGATAATATAAGATAATTAGAAAAGTTACTTACAATGTAAGTAACTTTTCTGATTATTTAAATACTTAGCACTTAAGGTACATTTTCATAATTTCAGTTTGATACTGTGGACTTAAAATACTCCCGCATCATGTTAATAATACAGAAGTTTGTTAAGAGAATAAATTCCTTCAATGTATTATGTTGTTTATTAGTACATATAATTACTATCATTATTTTGAAGCAATGAAAACAAAGAATAAATACAGAAATTTGATATAATTTTGATGAAAAATAAAATGACTAGCAAAATAAAAAGATATCACTTGAAAATAATAAGTTATTGAACATATTTAATTTTGATTTTAAAGCAAATCAAATTTTAAATAGGATAGCTTGTTCTTCTGTAAATAAATTCTAAAAGTTTGGAATTCACACAACTACAAAAAAATATGTTCAGTTTTTTATTTGAACTTTCTAAAATTTAAATATTTATTTATTATTATCATTATAAATAATCCTTAATGATAGAAGTATCATTTATGAAGGGTTAGGGTTGCAAGCTTGTCGCACATAACAGATTGCCACGATTTTTTCAATACTACGATTTTTGAGAAATATTTTTAAAAGTTGAGATTTCTTTTTTTTTAAATTTATTACTTACATTATAACATCAAATCAATATCAAAATGAGAGTCATGTTGGCTTAAGGGATTGAGCATTCGCCTCACTATGAGGTGAGCCAGATTCGAAACCCAGCGGTTTCTGGTGGTACAAATTCTGCTCCAGCCTTACATTGCCACCGTGCTGGCTGCACCAATATCTCAGTGCTAGACAGATCATAGGTTATAACCTCCTTGCCGTTGGGCCAACCGTGGGAGGTTTTATTCTCCGTGTTACGTAAATACGGGTTAGTTCCATTAAAAAGTCCTCCACGAAGCCTTGTTTCTCCCTTTTGCTTGATCTACCCTTGTCTTCTGAGTTGGGTTCAAAAATCAAGGCTAAGGAGTTGAACATTGATAGTCATAAACTCAGAATTGCCTCGGCTGTTCAACGTCGGTTATAAATTAAAATAAATTGTCATTTTTGAGGGTATTTCAATATTTCACATCTCATTAAATATATATGTATATATATTGCTTTGATATATTTATATATTGCTTTGGCCATATTAATACGATATCGGAAAGCACTAATCTGTGCTAATATTGCTATTATCATTCTGTGGATTGCAAGAAAAGTTATATCTTTTCGTAATTAATTTTTACTCTTCCTAATTTAAAAAAATTTTTTTTTGCATTTTTAGTTTTAATTTTTTTTCTTTTATTAATTTTTTTATTGCTTTCTCCTTTATTCTCTTTTTTGTTTTCTTTGTGTAGCTATCTTTTTTCAGAATTGTTATATGTCTATGTGGGGGAAGGGAAGCTGTTAGAGCGAATCTTCCGAGAATTTCGGTCACAAACTTTCAACCCTACTTATTACATAATAAATAAATAAAAATTTCTACGAAATTACTCACATAATTTACTTTGAAATCTAAAGATTCATAAAAATCATCTGAGATCAAAATTTAGTTCCGTTTTAAAAATTTCCTTATCAAATTAAAAGAAAGTCAGATCCAAACTGAAATTGATACGAAGAACAAGCTAAGAATAACAGCATCTTCATCCCACTGAAGAAACTTGAAATAATGTAGCAGAGAAGCAGCAAAATATTCGCAGGTCAAAATGTATTTGATATGCTCAATTGGAATGAAATCGAAAAATTGGACTTAAGACACTTGAATTGTTCGTACATTTCTACGAAAATCCCTTTGGCGTTGTGACTCAAAATTATCTCTCAAATGTAATACATCAGGACAAGATTCATGGGATAGAATATCTTTCTTTTCGAAATCTTTCCTGGAGTATTTCTGTGATTGTTCTGCTAGCATGCAGAAGGAAGACTCATAAGAGATAATACCAGGACATGATTGTACCCTATACAGTCCTACTTTATCACTGTAAGCACCTCTGTTTAAGGATTGTTCGTTCATCCTCGATTCATAAGAATTTTTGTTGTACCAAAACGTCCTAAACTTAAATTGATGTGTAGAAATTGGTTCTTTAAATGGTTGTCTTTTATCTTTGGTCGGAGAACATTGAGGCACGTTAGAACTAGTGGTTCCTTTGTTAGGCCAAATCCAAGGAGGTGATATTGGGACGCCAGAGTCATGGAAAATTTCTATATCATCAGTTTGACTACTGGTCTGACAAGGACTTGACGGACCTGTAAATGGATAATTTAAAATAATTATAGTTTAATTATACAGTTTGACAACATTTAAATTGTACAAATTTTAAAATCAAGTATTTTGTCTTAAGATATCAAACTTTTACGCTTTCTTTGTCACACGAAAAGTTCGAATTCCAGGGACGACAGATTGATACGAATTCTGCACCTGGCTTGCACAAACCACAGAGCTAACGTGAAATACCCTCCCTCAGTGGTAGATGGATCATGGCTTAGAATTCTTTTGCCATCGGGCTAACCGTGTGAGGTTTTCCGATCTCGATTTTCCTCTCTATGTAATGCATATGTGGGTTAGTTTCATCAAAAAATCTTCCACAAAGACTAGTTTATTCCAATGTTGATCCAAAAGTTCCCTTCTCTTCTGGGTAGGGGCCACGGAGTTGAGCATTGATAACTCAAAGCTGGGTCGGCTGGTCAACGTCGGTTGCAAAATACAATAAAATAAGTTACAGGTTGTAATGTTTTCCTTTTTATTTGAAAGTTTAATTGTGATATCTTTATAAAGTATTAAAATTGCATTGTGTAATTTCTTAGCTTATCTTATATCTTAAAATTAATTAAAAATTGTACAAAAAAGTTATAGAAATGACCAGCATCCATAAAAACTAAAATGCTCATAGCAAAATTTCTGAAAGAACATTTGAAAACACACCTCTGTATCTTTTTTAAAATATAATTTCTGTGAGAGAATCCCTGCGAGGAATCTCTGTTCTAATTATATTAATTTGGAAAGATAAAGCAATTAGTTTTCAAATATTCGTATAGAAATTTTCTATCAGTTTTTAATTTCTTGAGGACACAGGTCAGCTTAAGAAATGCTGTGCATGTTTGTCCAGTTAATGATTCCAGTGACATGCAATGAATAAGTAATAAACATTTTAGTGATGTTAGTTTAGTGAAATAAAATGCTGCTTTACCTGTTTTGACTGTATCTTTTTCAGTCTCTAAATCTTCCAACAAATGACTTTCTGACGGACTTAAAGGACTTTCTAAATTCTGATAATATTCAGATGCAGTTTCAGGTTGAAATGACAAAGAAAAAAAAGTTCTACTATTAGCACCATATTTTAAGGATGTATTTAGTTTTCCACTCCGCATGAGAACATCATCTTCAAGTTCATCAAAGTCAATATCATGACCTACCGGTTTTTTACTCGTTTCGCACACATTATCAGTATAGTCTGAACTTTCACTCCCAAAACCTGACGTTCCTACAGAATCTGAACGGTTACATTGCTCTGAGTTGAATGAAAATGGCGAGAGCTTAGATTGTGATTCTGGGTGTTCTTTTTTTGGATTTTGTAACCTCTCTGGTGAGACACGCAAAATTCGTCTGTGCCCCGATTCTCTCAAAAGATTCTCTTTTTTCGTTTCATCTTTACCAAAGAAAAAAACTTTACTTTCAAAAGTGTCACTTAACCTAGATTTCACTTTTTGTTGATCGTTGTAGGCGAATGTTGATTGGTGGGTTAAAGTGTGGATGGAAAATCTCTCAGAACATGCAGTCTTACCAACATTAGAAAACGAATGCTTCTCTTCCCTAGCACAAAACATAGATTGCCTTCGCTGTTTGTTCATGGCTAAATTTCTTTCTGATTGTCCAGTCGAGATTTCAGATATAAGGGCATCACATTTAATTTCTTTAACTGGAGACAATACTTTTGTTATTGCATTACAATCTTTTGTCTTTCTTTCGTCACGATCACGAAGCCAATCCCCATAACAACTTTTGCTTCTGAATTGCTTAAAGTCTGTAGGTTCCCTTTCATGGACTGACGGAGAGTTCTGGATATCGAAACTAAGTTTGGCAAGTGCTGTAGTTGGAGACTGATCTCCACTGCGAGGCAAGGTAAAAACGTTTGTTTCATTTCTTTTCAGATCAATGTCCAAAGAAAGTTTAGAAGTTCGCATGTCTGTTCTGCAAACACGTTTTTTGCTGCATACAGGTGGAGCTGTTGGCTTCCCATCAAATGTGCTTTCTTTACGGAGTTGTTTTTCATATTCTAATAGCTGCCCAAGGAAGTTAAAGTTTGGTGAAATTGTTGGACGTTTAGATTTTACATACCTAAAAAGAAAAGAAAAACATATAAATTTCTTGTATTTTAATAAAGATACTATGGCTTATTGCAATTGTAACACAATTTTTACTTGTAGGAAATTTAACTAGTAGATATACAAATGTTACAATCAAGATAAGGTGGTAGAAACGGATTACTTAATTCTTCCTAGAATATAATCAGTTTTTTCACTCTTCCTGCTAAAGTAACAGACTATTTATTTTAAAAATCTTTTCTGAAATTTTAGGTTATAATTAAAAGTTTCGCTAACACTGAGATTCTGCTTTTGTTTACTACCAATGGAAAATATATTAACAACATGGAGTTTCTCAAATGTTTTATTTTTAACGAAAATATTTGCCGCAGACTTAGGGCTATACATTTTCACATCTAAAGACCTTTTCTGCATTTTCGTATGAGTCAGGTCTGCTTACATTTCATTACAATCAGAGTGAGATTAGAGAGTGCTCTTTTTCCCCAGGGTTAATTCTAGTATTACTTAATTTTATTTAACTTTTTGTGGTTTTTAGTTTCACAAAAATGCTTATCGCATTATATTTTCTTTAAGCAAAACGCTCAAAATGAATTAAAAATAAATAAATAGGTACATAATACTCGTTTTATTTTTTATGCAAATTTAAATCTGTGATAACATTAGGTAGAAAAAAAAACGCTTAAAAAATAAAATAAACGTCTATGCTTTTCGATTTATTCTCCTGTTTTGGTTGCAAATTTAAATAACATTACATAAAATCTTTGAAATACCTCTCCTGAAAGATCTCTTTGCAATTGAACTAGTATTATGAGAAATACAGATACTTCCCTTCAAATTAGAAAGAAAGAATCAAATCGAAAGAGACAAAAAAATCTCCCTTTAGAAGTTTAGAAAGTGCGGGGAAAATTCTTTTCTACGTCACAAAATGTAGAAGCATAGTTCAATCCTCAAAAAGTGTATCATACATTGTATTGCTATCCAATGTTTTAAAATTGGCAGATTATTCTGATAATCATGCATACATACTACTCACATTTCAACAACATGAGTACATAGTTATGTTTATTGCTACGTACAAATAAAACAGTTAAAATTTTTAAACAAAATCAGAATAATGTTGATAGGACGTTCAATTTTTTTCTCCCATATTACACTGAATAAATTGTTGAAAGCTATTAAGATATGCATAAACTTAAACAACCTTCATCTTCAATGTTGTTTTTCCTGCGAGTCATCAGTAATTTGAACCATCAGTTCAAAAAATAATTAAAAATTAGTCTGATAGGAATGTTATATATTTTGGCCAAAAATATGCAGGGTGTCTGAAAAGTATGGAAACAGTCAAATACCTCAAGAAATGTGTATTAGACCCAAAGTCTAAAAGTACATAAGCGTGAATATGAAAAAATTTAAAAAGATACATTAAATTATCACAAACTCGATATCTTGCCACTATTTCTGGGGTGAAGCGTGGCCCCTTAATTTCAGAAGGGAGGGGGGGGGAGTCCGGTTTGGTGTCATGAAAAATATTTTCATGAATAAATACTTAAGCAGAAACAACAACATCAAAATCTTATGAGTCGTTACTAAGGAAAGCGAATCAAAACTTATTTCATTATTAGATTAAACTAAGGAGTTAAATGATAATGTTTAGAAATACTTCCAAGTTTCGTAAAGGAATTAAACCAGTTGTATTGCTTAGCGATACAACAGATTTCAAAACAGTTTTTTTTCTTTGTTTAAATGTTAATTTGCCTATCCTAATGCGCATACTTCTTCGAATTTAATTCTGACAAGGATAAATAAAATATATGCTAAGAACATGATTAGGCATGACTTGTATAAAAGAACAGTATTCAACGAAATCTCTGAACAATTAAGTGATAAGAAAATTTTACTAGCATTAACGTTAATTTACTACCACTAATAAAAGAAAATTAATGCTCATTGAAACACTGATGAAACTCCTTTTGCTATTTCACAGTCGCAATGATTTGTTGTTTTAATGGCTTTGAATATTTATTAACACTTCTCAAGACACCATATTACAGAAAAAGAAACAATTTAACGTTTTGAAAAGGACGAGCTTTCCTTCATCAGGTAGTTAAAAATGACAATGCGAGAGCAATGAACGGTAAAGAATGAGTGGACGAAAATTTCAATCAACACAGAGATGAAGAACGGGTGAGATGGGAATCAAAAACAAAAATAGGGGAGGAAGGAGAGAGAGGGAAGGGAGTACAAGTTGGATATTAAATCAATTAAACAAGAATTTTTTATACAATATTTAAGAATTAATTATAAAGAGAATCAGCTTTCAAATTTACAATGTTGTTTTTGTTAACAAAAATCCCTTTTTTTTTAAAGTATCAAGTTCGGAATTACAATTAAATGTAAAAACAATTTTTGCATCTTGAAATTTAAAAGTGTGATGTAAATTTTAAATAATCTTTTTCTACGGCCTTTAATAATATCAATTTTTTAAGGATATATATGTATTGAAACACAATATGCAAATACTAACAGTTGAAGTCAAAAATGCTATAAATATGATCATTTCTTTATTTTTTTATAAAAACACTTTGGAAACATCCGATTATAGAACTGCAAAATATTATGCAGTTTTGTTTTTTTTTTGTTTTTGAGTTCATTATAAATGTATTAATAAGTCTATCAATACAACAACACAAAATGAAAATTATTTAGCCTAAATATTATATTGCATAATACAAATCAATAAGCAATATACTAAACATAAAAATAAGAAGTATTTATCTACTATACCTATAACCATCATCAGAGGATAAATGTAGATAACGCATCACATATGCAATAGCTACAGTGGGAGATCTTGATATACCAGCCAAACAGTGAACTAAAACACACCCACTTCCTTCGCGAACCTTATCTGAAATAAAAACTAAATTTCTAAACTTCAGGTGCACAAAAGGTTGACAAAAATGCTAGTGGCATTCAGAAAAGTAATTGGAGTGAAGGGCATAACTGATGAACACATGAAAGTATTTAAATTGAATGTAAAGTTTAGCTAAAAAAAGATGCGTCTGAAACAGAACAGCACAAAATAAGGAATTTTAATGTCAGAAGACGATTGTACCATTTTATTACGTATGTAAGGTGATTCGGTAAAGGTCGGCACAGACATCGTAAGTCGTAACATTTTAATTACCTCTAATCTTATCATTTTACTAACAGTAGCAATGGATTAATGAGAGATTATGACTGTTGCTTGTCCTGGGTCTTGGAAAGCCAGTTATGATGTATGCCCTTAAAAAAACTTGTAAAATTTTTTTAAAGCTGTTTGTACTTGACAGTGTTTACAATAATCAGAAAACGTCCGGCAATACACATCGGCACAGGAGTCACCTTCAACCACTAAATATCATACAAGTTCGTTGTTCGGTCCTCGACGCATCTACCTTGGCATAACTTTACATTCATTTTAGATGCTCTCTCAATAATAAGTTGATGAGTTATACGCAATCTCAATGCACTCCACTTACTTGAATTTATAACCTAGAAAGGAAGAGCTGCTATCGTCATTGTATTTCTAATATTATCCAATTTACAGTTAGACAACATTTATCGTTTGTTACTAAGACATAGGATTTTTTTTTTTAAAAATGAAAAATTGCATGAAAATTTCTAGCACTATTAAATTTTTTATTAGAATTAACATTAATGGATATTATTTACTTGGAGTTATTTTAATATAGGAGACATGCCTTTTTTTAATTGTAATTTTATGCTAGTACTATTTGGTTTTATTAAAATATAGTGGACATGCTATTCCTCTTATTGGTATACTTAATTAAAATCTACGAGTACAATTTAAATGGAGTTACTGAAATAGAGTGGATATGCTAATTCTCCTTATTGTAATTTTAATTGCGAGTGACTAAGTGAATCGTTAATATTACATTGCAATGACACGGTGATATTCCTGTCAAGTAAGAAGTGAAATCTAATTTACTTCTAGACCCGGTTCCATCGCGACAGCTCGTGCTGCAGATTTTTTTTAAAATCTGCACATTATTTATCAACTTTCCTTTTATTGTTAAAAAAAATAATAATGGCAGAAAATGGCTATTTTTAAAAACATCTCTAAACTTGTTTCTTATAAAAATTGAAAAGCTGAATTGAGAGACACAGAAAAAAAAACGTAATTTTTTTTTTTTTTAGAATTTTGTTTAAATTTTAACATAAATTTAAACTTTTCATGTGTAATTTCTAATAACCTGCAGATTTAGCTTTGAAGCTGGATTTTACACAATTAATCTCTTTCGCAGACAAATTCGGAATTACGAAGATATAGTGCTGTAGATTCACATTTAAAGCCATGAAAATATAAAATCTCTTACCCAAGAAATGAAAAGCTTGTGGAAAAAAAGGCAGTAATTTTTCATTATAAGTGTCATTGACAGGAATACGCATGAAATGACCTTCAGGTAGGAATTCTGGTCGAGGACAAGATGTACTGACATTTAATTCATAAGTAATGTTATGATCCTGAAAATAAAAAAAGAACATTCGAATAAGTCACATCGCAAACTTTTACACTTAACTAGGCTTAAAATGACCGTTTAAAACATCAAGTTCATTCCCAGGCGGTCAAGCCACTTTATACCTGGGTGTAAACAGGCAATAGTTCAAGTAGAATTTAAAATCTTTAAACGACAAAGAAACAGTAATTAAATAATCATTAAACTTAAACAAAAATTCGAAAAAATATATGAAGCTGTAGTAAAGCAAACTCTCTTTACACACTCACTCACGAGACGGGGATCCGAAAGATGTTCCAACTATAATTGTTTTCTGTTTCCTTAATAAAAGCTTTAAATGTAACTCCCCTAAATTACTTTGAAGCTAATCCTCGACACATACCAATAAAGTCTTGGAATTTAATTTTTTCCTCTCACTTTTCGTAATAAACAACGGTAATAAACACTTACTTTATAAACCGAGTATTATAATTATCAACAATATGGCCAATATCAATTACATCGGACAATCGAGGTCCTATTGTGTATAAAATCTCAACATTTTCTACAGACTACAAAGTATATGTTGCTCATTCTAATGTATGGGGTAAAATGAAATATAACAAATGGCGACTAAAAAAATTGTGTGCAACTCGCCATTAGCTGGTAGCAAAATTTCTTATTTTTGCAATATGTAGAATATTTTGCTTACCCTGAGAAGGTCTCTATTCAAAGCATCTAACTGTGAGCCTAAATAAAGGAATGGCAGAATTCTTGTAGGTCCAGAGATTGGTAAACATGGTTGTGAAAGTGATGTAAGTGGTGCCCGAGTCTTATCTTCACAGCATTCTGGGTAGTATTTTTGAAAATCATTGAACCCACCTGTAAAATAGGAATTATTAGGAAATATAAAAAATTATTAGTTAGTGAATAACGGATGTTAATGGCTAATTTTGAAAACTTCTATATCCAAGCATATTATATGGATATTATACCATTTTTGCTATTAGTTAATTAAAATTGAAACATCAAATCTTTCTAGCAAGGTCGATCAAATCTTTAGGATGACCTATCAAGCCCTTATCTAGTTATACAAATAGCTTAAAAGGATTAATAGAAAGTAATTTACAGTATAATATATTTAAAATAGCAGAAGGTCTTTCTGATAGGTTTAAAAGTAAAAAACACTTTTGCGTAGCATATAACATTTCAAGTTATAAATACAATAAAAATTATTTAAAAAAAAACCAGAGACTTTTAAAATTTAGTGGCATATAACTTCCAGCTGCTGCACATTTTAGAGGAAAATATTTTCCTGTAGTAGAAATAGTTAGGGTGTAAGCAAGATTAAGACTAATAAAAGTAACGCTGGGCAGCAACAGCACGTAGAGGGTCCATGAGGTCATGGCGGTCAAGACTCCACAGTTTTGTGGCATTGCGGTAAATACTGCATTTGCTTCCCAGACAAGCTAGCACCCATCAATTTGAAGCTGGGTGGGCGGGCTTCAAGCCACCGCTGAGGATCGAGCCCCAGTTTCACAAAGACAAGTCAGTGTCTTTAAACAAATGACTCAACTCGGATGGTCACAGACAAGCTGAAGTGAATTGTGACTGTCCTAGTGTGCGTCAAAAAGAGCTTCTTAAGCTAATCAGGAACAGTTTGAGGAAGATCATTGGTCTTCTCACTGGACACTGCACTCTCAGGAGATACCTATACATAATGGGCGTTGTATCTGATCCTCTTTGTCGAGGTTGTCATCTTCAGNACTGTCCTAGTGTGCGTCAAAAAGAGCTTCTTAAGCTAATCAGGAACAGTTTGAGGAAGATCATTGGTCTTCTCACTGGACACTGCACTCTCAGGAGATACCTATACATAATGGGAGTTGTATCTGATCCTCTTTGTCGAGGTTGTTGTAATTGTGATGTGCATTTGGGTCTGAGAACTACAAGACATTCCTGTCAGGTGTTTGCTGAACTTTATTTCAGCTATAAAGCTTTCTTGCTAATCATGACTTAGGGTTTTGGTACAATAGACCTCTGGTCGATGTGCCCTGCTCTTTGGAGCTGCCCAACCTCTAAGTCTTAAAACACAAAGACATTGTGATTCAATATTTAGGCTAGGGTACATATTTATCTAGGTACGATGTATCGGGATAAATAACTATATTCTTTAAAGAGTTGTGAATATAAATCAGTATTGACCTAATATCCACTTTCATTGGGAACTATTTTATGTAACTATAAAATTTGTAATAATGAAATAAATTACCTGAAAGCAAATTGACGCTTTGAAAGACAACTTGCAATTTCTTCAGCAGAATGAGAATGAAACTATCTGAAGGTATACTTTCAATATCCTTGGAAGATTGATCATACACAACAACATCTAACTTTTCTTCAATATCACAATGGCTGCATGTATGAATCAATAATTCTTTGACAGATAACTAGAAAAAATTTACATGCGTTGAGAGAATTATAGAGCTATTATTTATCTAGGAATAGGAGCTAATATTTATCTAGCGTCAGGAATTAGAACTACAGTTTTCAAAAGTTTATAACAAGAATCAGGTTTAAAAAAAACAATTTTATAGCAAATTTATGTGATAGGGCATAAATTTTATAATAAAAATAAACGAGTTCGACTGTATTCAACTACATAGAAACTGACTTAGTATTGAAAGAACGTCTATTAATACCTGATTTTACAGTCATTGCCATGCTGTTTCAAAACATTTTGGTTATACGCGTTTCTTACAATGACGCAAAATTAATGAATAAAAAAATATGACACTTACTACAGTTTTAATGAATTGTTTTAAGAATATTCTGATATGAATGTACGTATCAAAACTTATCTAAAAAATAGCAAAAGAAGAATTTCAGTAATTAATCTCTCAAAATCTCATACATCCTTGAACTATTCATTGATGCAATTCTATTACTGGTTCTTTTACTTGATTAATATGACCTGTCTATTAGTTGACATTTCATACTAATTTGTCAAAGTACACTCTATAACAAAAAAATTGACGCACCAAGAAGCAATCATTCGATTGCTTTGAAATTTCGTATGCATGAATGTTTTGAACAGATATGGCTGGAATGATGCCGACTAATGACGTATAGTCTTTAGCGACGAATTCCGCTTCCAACTGTGTCCTGACGATCATCGAAGACGTGTTTGGAGACGCACAGGGCAGAGGGGGGATCCTGCTTTCACTATTGCCCGCCACACCGGCCCTCAACAAGGCATTACGGTCTGGGGTGCCATTTCCTTTGACAGCCGGACCCCTTTGGTCGTCATTAGAGGTACACTTACTGCACAGCGGTACGTCGACGACATCCTAAGACCTGTTTTGCTACCGTTCCTTTTGCAGCGCCCTGGGCTGGTTTTTCAGCAGGACAATGCCAGACCACATACGGCACGTGTTGCTATGAACTGTCTGCAAGCTTGTCAAACTCTTCCTTGGCCTGCCAGATCACCAGATCTCTCTCCCATCGAGCATGTCTGGGATATGATGGGAAGGCGATTGCATCTGGCACGGAATGTTGATGACCTCGTTCGACAATTGGATCGAATTTGGCAGGAAATACCGCAAGAGACCATCCGGGAGCTTTATCGGTCTATGCCACGCCGTGTGGCAGCTTGTATCCAGGCTAGAGGCGGGTCAACACCTTATTGAACTTGTTACTGTAACTCTGCAATAAATTATTCAATTGTTCTGAAATTTTAATCATTTACTATTCTGTACATTGTCTTCCTATCCACCAATTTTCGTTTCAATCAGACAACTCCTTCTTGGTGCGTCGATTTTTTTGTTATAGAGTGTATTTTATGGAATAAAAGCCAAATTCTACTATTAAAAGTAAATTTCTAATGCAGTAAGACACGGTTCCCAGCAGATCACAGAAGTCAAGCATCACTGGCTACGGTCAGTGTGCGGGTAGGTGACCACTTGGATCAGTCTGCGTAGGGACTGAAGGTGTGCAGTATTGGTCCTCGTTAAACTGTGCTACCGTAAATTGCTCGACTTCGAGGCGTAGGTCGTCGGGCTACCGAAGCGGGGGGTGCCATCCCCTCCGCAGAGGATCAAAATTGTGATGGCATGTCTTCGGATCATCCTCCGGGATGTTTCCCAGACCGTCGCCAATAGCCCATTGTGCAGCTCTAGTGTGACGTACATTAACAACAACAATCTAATGTAGTAGAGTATCTTTGAAACAATTTTTTTACTACGTTGGAATGTAGTTCAATTGTTAATGATAAATTAATATTTATTAGGCTTTGACATTAATTAAAATGAACAACCTTAAAATTATTTACTCTTAACTGTATCTATGAAATAAGTTCTACTTTTGATTTTACTTCTCTTTTATGCGTGACAGTAGATGAAATAATTAATTTTATGACTTGTGCACACTAACCGCATGTTATAGGGGTGTCGTGCTATTTACAAAAGTAACTTTTAAAAAAGAAAAAATTAGGTTAAATTTTATCAATTGGCTTAAGTATTATACAAAATTAAGATAAACCTTCAAATTTTAATAGAAAATAAAACTTTATGTATTCAAATGATGCTTAGCAATTATTTTTGTTTTTTTGACAGTAATAAAAATTGTGCATACAAAGCCCCTTATCACTAAAGAGTGAAATTTGTTATACTGGAGAATTTAACCCTAATATTTTCTTACTTTAAACAAACGCTATCTTTTAAATCTTTTCTTCCCTTAAACAAACGCTAATATTTTCTTAGAATGATAAAACAATTACCTTATCTTGCTGTAATCTTCTTTTAACGATTTTAGAGCAGCAAACATTTACTGCGGTTGAAATATGACAAGCATTGTGCTCTATAAAAGATCGGCTGTCAATGATCAGAACCTGTAAAATTAAATGAACTATAATAAAAGTAAATGAACTATTGTAAATAAATTAAAGTAATTATAAGGTTATGATGTATCAAAAATTTTATCTTTTTTTTCCTTGAATACGTCGATAAGTTCTATTCGTCCTGCAGACGAAAGGGCACAGTTTGCTGTAAGGGGTTACTTTAATTTATAACGTTTAACTTTCATGTTTATATTTTGGAAAGTTCTAATTAAAATATTAAATTTAAAAATAAGATAAAAAAATTCTGTTTTTGAATAGGAAATACTAAAAACTTCTCCCTAACTTTGTATTAAAATAAGTATTTTTAACTCTTAACGGACCATCGTATAAGCGGCATAGCACTTTTACTTGTTGGGTCATGTGACACGCATATGACGGTATTTTAATCACCCTTGTCATAGTTATAACTAATTTGACTATAATTATAAAATTATAATTAATATAAATATGCAATTAATACATAATATAAAGGATAGAATATAGGAAATAGAATATTATATAATTATTACAATTATACCTGATGGAAAGTAAACTTAAAATAATTTTGGGCAGATAAAGCAATTCATTTGCTGAGTCTTTTATTTGTGCTTTTCCTTCTACTAAAACTAGAGAAAATATAAAGAAAGAAAAAACAATTTTTAATTATAATTTCAATTAATTTTAAATATTTTTTAATTTTAATTATTTTTTAAAGTTTTAAAAAATTAAGGGGTTTTTCATAATTTTTTTTTATTTACTGTTAAAAATTGCTTCCCTGTTTCTTTGTATTTTTATCGCATATAAAGATTTCTTACATAGGCTTTGTTTGTCAGAAGAAGGTAAATACATTCGCCACTGTTTTCACGAGAAGTAAATAAAATAACACTAAATTCAAGCAGTTATACACTAAAATCTGGAGAAGCTATCTACAGAATTGTGTTTAATTTCATGTATGTATGGACAGTTTCCATTTGATACTAATTAACAAGGCCGTTTCATTAGGTCAATTCATTTTATAGACAATCACTTCATTGACGGATCATTTCATCGACTAGGTCATTTAATCATCGTTTCATTGACAGGGTCTACAATATCATCGACAAGTCATTTAATCGACAAGTCATTTCGTTGACATGGTCAAAATCGTCGGTGTGTAGTTTGTCTAAGGTAAGAACTCCTCCCGCCACACAGTCTGAGGCCGTCAGGTGCTATGGAAACAAAAGTGGAACATTTAAGGGGCTTCACTCTAGGACTAACACAATAGACCGAAGAAAGAGATTCTCTCGCCTATCCGAGCCAAAACAGTGACCCCTACTTGAAATAGTCATACCTCGTTACCATAGTCACCGCCACAGGAGTTCTTATTTTAGACAAACTATAGGATTATTTCGTTGACAGAGTCGTTTCGTCGACATGATTATTTTGTCGACAAAGTCCACTATATCACTTCGTCAAGTAATTTATTTGGCAGGGTCACTTCGTTGAAGGGTTGTTTCGTCAACAACACGATTAATTCGGCGACAGGATCTTTCATTGTAGTTTCATGAACACTTTCATGCCTAATTTTGAAAGTATTTTTAGGGCTTGTTAGGTTATGCGGTAAGTCATTTGCTTTTTGCTCTTTCCAACCCAGCTTGAAGCCAAATTTGTATACAGTGTTATATTAATATGCGTACAAATATACATATTTATATAATAGTATGCAAATGCAATACAATAAAAATATTATTGTACAAATTTACATACTAAGGAATTATATATTTGTATACTATTATTTGTATATCAATTTACATAATAATAAACACATAATATAAATTTATACTAATACATAACAAATTTGTGTTTACACATTTGTATGTACACATTGTATGGTACACATAATATAAATTTGTCTGACTTTGAATACTATGAGAACTTTCCCTATCGGTAGAGTTTTCGGAGACTTGACATAAAAGTGGAATCTAAAAATAACTCTTTTATAAAGAAACAAGTTTTTAGGTTAAACAAAATTCTTACAGACTCATTCCTGTTCTTAATAACTGATGCCACTTGATGAACATCAACACAACGAACAGCCATGACAAACTCTTTGCCGATTCTTCGCCTTTCTATTCCATATTCTTCTTTCACATTGTAGATAACCTGCAAATATTTTAGAAGATAACAAAAGTTATTTAGATTTAGTTCCTTAAAGTTTTGTCCAGAGAAAACATTTCTTTCTGTAATTATCGTAATAGTCTTTCATTTATCTCTTGGCGATCGAAATGGGCTGCAGGGGGCAGAACTCTCTACCTTTGGCAACACTTCGTATATTTTCACCATTTGCGTGTGGAGAGTCATAGGAGAAGGAAGTACGTTGGTTTTTGTCTTGATTTTCAAATAGATTAAAAACTTTTAAGTTATGAAACTATATGGAAATGAAAACTACATTGAAAGTAGTTTTGAAAGAAACAATCCTGGAAATGTTTAAAAAATATTTTTGATAAGTAAATACGAAAAATATTAAGAAAGGGGAAAATATAGCACATGCCTACACGAACGAACATAAATTGCACTATAGGGGGAAACTGTGAGATGAATAACAACCTTTGACCTCTTCCACGTTTACACAAAACTTCAGAGAAGTGGAGAGCAGGGGGTATTTAGAATATTTGAAGTAACCTTACTTACTGGCGAAGTTCAGTTTACTTACCGGCGTATGTTCGCCAAAATAAAACTTTTACTTTCATGAAATCACTCTCAATATTTTTAGTGAATAAATTATGAAAAATATTTTTGTGTAAGTCATACTGTATTAAATTTTTTAAAAAAACTAAGTTTTAAAAAATAAATATTAATTTAAAGCTATATTAAATAGAAAATATTTCAATTAATTTTATATTTTATTATTCCCAGAATATTATTATTACTTATTTAAATAATGAATATGATGAATCATGAATGTATTAATAGTTTACAGCAATTCTGACTGTATCCATTTTTAAAGAAGAAAATGTCTAATAAGTGCCTACCAAAATGTAACGAAAAAGTGTAAAAATAACAACTGTGAATTTTAGTTGAATTTAATTTAAAATACAACAGCGAAGCTTAAGTGTAAAATGAAAGGAAGAATAGATAAATTATGAACCGTAATAGCCCTATTTTTTTTAAATAAACAACGCTGAACTTAAAGATATGTTAAAAAGAAGGAAAAAATTATTACAAGTTCTCTCAGAAAAAAAAAGGATTAAGAGAAATAAGCAAAATTTTGAAAAATAAAAAGCACAAAAATAAAAAAATGCTTTTAATACTAAAATACAAAACTGTAATACGAAGTAATGATGAGATGTTTGCTTTATAATTTTGACAAATTCAACTGACAATTCACTTTGGAAACATGAGCTCAGATTAAAAATGTATTTGGATATTTATTAGAATGCAATTAGAAATTACTTCTAACTTTAATATACAAGAATTGATTTTGTGATTACAAAATATTATTAAATTCGCTTTTGAGAAAGCTAAACTTTAATTCTTTAGAACTACTTCAAGAATCCAATGAATGCACAAAATGCATATTTTATATCCAAATACAAATTATATGCTTTCAACCATTTAGTTTTGAAATGAATTGAAGCTTTATTGGAATGAAACAAACATTTTTGTTAACTTTTTAAGTAGTCACAAATTAGATTTTAATAAGAATTGCAATAAGATAGTTAAAAATATAAGTTACGAATAAAATGACGATTAAACATAAATACAAAATAAATATTTTAATTATAATTTAGAAAAAAGGTTAGAAAAAGGAATTTTTCGCAATTAATAATTTTTCTCTACTTATTTTTCACTGTGGCTCTGAAATTGAGACTTAACTGACAACTTTTAAATGTGATTGCTAAAACAGTTATGTTAAATGTCTAATTATATATATATATACAGTGGTGGCCAAAAGTGGGGACATTTTTTGAAAGTTTCATGTTTTCCAACTTTGTGTTCTTGTAGAATATATTAATTTTCACTTAAATACAAACGTTTATATATCAAATTGAAGGTAATTTAATGTAGAATTTAATAATAAATACAGTATTACAATATCTGTATTACAAAACAAAGTTATGCAACTTATAGTAAGATCTATCTTAGATTTGCATTTTTTTAAAGTGATACTTACACGATCAATACTTAGTAGGATAGTAGGAACTTAGTAGGATTAAGACAGCTTCACAGCGTCTTTTTATCGAGTGAACGAGTGTTTGGTTGGTTGGTTAGTTGAAGTTTAATGGCACAAGAGCCAGAAGTGGCTATACTGCGCCAGTCTCTAGGTAAAAGAATTGCACTTTTACTTAAATTAGTGAATACAGTCCTATTGTTTTGATGAACTTGATTAGATTGTGATGTATAGGGTCACCAAGTAGGGATGAAAGATTGGGATAAAATCTGCCGAAAAGTTTCTTCCTCAAATATTTGAATCGTCTGCAGTTAGTTAATATGTGTTTAATTGAAATATCAACTTGACATAGAGTACAGCTGGGTGCAGGTTCGGCTACCAGTAAATGCATATGCGTAAAACGAGTATGCCCGATACGTAGTCTATTATTTAAAGTCTGGGTTTTGCGATCAACAGTTAATGTCTTACAATTATCAAGATTAGGATAAATTTCATGTAATTTATTATTATTATTACCATTCCAATGATTTTTCCAGGCTTGATGAACTAAAGATTTACAAATGTGTTTGAGGTCCGAACATGTCAAGAGATTACTGCTTAGGTTTTGAGTAGTTTTAGCTATGATATCAGCACGGTCATTTCCAAGAATGCCGACGTGTGAGGGTATCCAACAAAAATATATGTTGAACCCTCGGACTTGCAATTGCATAAAGTGGTTTTGTATTTTTTTTGAATTATGGGGTTTTTTCCAATGTAAGGAACACTAGATATAAAGCTACGAGAGTCAGTATAAATTATCCATTCATTTTTAGTTTGGTCTGAAATAAAATTAAGAGCTAGCAAAATAGCATAACATTCAGCAGTGAAAATTGAAGTTTCGTGAAGAAATTTTTCAGACATATTAAAACTTTCGTAAGCAACACCGCAACCAACATGGTTATCATGTTTCGATCCATCTGTGTAAATAGGCGTAAAATCCATATATTGATGACGATGTTCGTAAAATCTTTGGGTAAAAACTGTTGGGTTTGTCTCGGATTTTTTCAAATTATTAAAAACGTTTAAAACACAAGCTGTAAAGTCAACCCATGGTGGGATAGCGTCTGTGTAAGTAAAAACCTCAAAATTTAAAATGTTAAGTTCACATAAAATGTTGGTGATTCTTATTCCAAATGAAGGAATGTAAGACGGGCGTGAAGAGAAGTGAGTAACAAGTTGTGGATGGCAAACACAAGAGTAAAGTGGATGAAGAGGATTCGCTTTTATTTTAAAATAATAGTCCAGAGATAACTTATATCGACGAAAATGCAGAGAAGGTTCAGAACATAACACATACAGACTCTCAACTGGTGAAGTCCTGAATGCACCTGATGAAATTCTTAGTCCTTGATGATGGATGGTATCCAGATATTTTAATACAGATTGGCGGGCTGATGAGTATACAGAAATACCATAGTCAAGTTTGGAACGGAT
>NC_092215.1:57688450-57702187 GCF_043381705.1 Parasteatoda tepidariorum | reverse complement strand
ACAAGAAAGTTAAGAAAAACAATAGTGCTCCTCACACTATTGTATTAATATTTTTTGCTTTGGCTTTATTGATACAATATCAGAAAGCACTCTGTTTTGCTCTGTTGTTAATCGTGTGACTTAATCGTTGACACTCATGAAGCAATCCAAAGTCTTAAATTTGTCCAGCATTTCCATTACAATTGCTTTACAGTCAGGATCCATGTAGTTATCCAGAAATTTACTGTCGACATCTTTGAGGGCAACCCAAGGTTCTTTTTTCGTTGTTGCCATGTTAATCTAGAAATCTTTATCCTTGATGAGTTTGCGGATATCTGGACCAACAAAGATTACCTTTTTCAACTTAGCTTGGGATAAACCTGGAAACTTTTTCCACGTGTATTGGAAACAATAGCCATCTTTTGGAACAGCCTAGACAAACGGCTTCATTACACCTAATTTTATAATTAGAAGGGGTTACAATACTTTTTTTGGATCAACTAAGCTGTTTCGAATTACATTCTTGGAGCCTGGGTCAAGATTTTGCTTTTTCGGCCATTCTTTCTTGACCCAATGTTGAGTCTTGTCATGGCTGTCCCACTCACAAATGAAACATGTGAACTTTGCAAATCCACCCTGTTGAACAAGAAGCATGGAGATAACTTTCATATCATTGCAAATGGTCCAACTGTGGTAGATATATTTTATTTTGTCCAGGACGAGAGTCAGGTTTTCACTGCATTCTTGTATACATACCGAGTGTCTAACTGGTACAGATGCATACTGGCTCCCAAGATGAAGAACAGCTTTGAGGCTTTTTTTAGATGAATCTATAAACAGCCTCCACTCATCTTTATCGTAGATGACATTAAATTTGCTCATTAATCCAGGAACATCAGAACAATAGACGAAGTTCTCCTCTTCATCAAAGTACTTAATAAATTCCTTTTCACGATTCCTGTACCAATAAAAAGATGTTCCTTTGGCCAAAAAGTCTTTTTCTTTCAGTCTGGAGCCTAACAATCCAACTGTCTCTTTCGAAAGGCCAAGATCTCTAGCCAGATCATTAAGTTCAACGTGAGAGAAGGTCTGAGGTGAACCGGCTACAGATGGCTAATATTCGATCTTGCCTTGAATTTCTGGATGTTCCGAATCGGAAGAGATTATTGGTAATTCAGTTGAAGGCAAAGACACAGACACATCAGGACCATGAGTTACGGGGCGTATGGCCGATAGATTGCTATCAGGATAAGATATTAGCCTTTGATTTTTCCGGTTATACCCACGAACATGGCAGGAACAAAAATAACAATCATCAAAGTGGTTTTTGAGCTCCCTCCACGTCATTGAAATTTCAAATCGTAAAGCAGTTTTCTTTTCTTCTTGATGCCATAAGCGTAGATCATTGAGACACTGTACAGAAACTTTATGAGGTGCCCACGATTTGTCCTTGTCTCCGAGTTTCATGCCAAAATATGCGAGATAAAGTTATCTTGCATAGTCTGTAATGTTCATCATGCGATTTTCAACAACATTATATTCGCCGCATATATAACAAAAGTCATCTGGTAAATTTTCACAATGTCTCGAACTCGAATCCATGTTCTACAAAACGCACGGAAAAAAGCAGACGTTAAAATGACTCTCTATTACGCTTGCTAGTGTTTCTGAGAGGTCAGCGAACCTAGATAACAATTCTCGCGACTCTATTGGTAAAGAGAGATTGTGGCAGAGAGAGAGAGACGGTGACAGGAAGTAGTCATAGAGGAGTACTTTTGTAGATTTAACCAAAATAGAATGCTGGTCTGTCAAGAAGGGAAGATCTTCAAAAACGAAAACTTTTTTTATGGTAAATGTTCTTAACAATTCCAATAAAATTGAATTTTTCACAGAAACGAGACGTGATAGAAATTTTTCATTATTATTTTCCATTTCAGCACCAAAAAATACATTAAGTTCAGCTATCAGACCCCTTGTATTTTTTTCATTATAGAATAAAAAATATGACTACATTTTTTGAGAATTGTTTTAAAAACTTTCTGATATAAAGAATAGCTTTAAAAATTTTTTTGTGTCAAAGTTGAAAAGCTTTTTTATTCCCGGTGCGAAAAGCAGCTAAGCGAAAAATATTGGCTCTACAGCATTAGGATTTTTTACTGATGATGATCCTTCCCTTGAGTTAGTTTTGAAATTATTAAATTCATAATCATTATTATTAATTAAACTGGTGAACAGATTTTTTGTTGCATTATTCAACTTGCCTGACTAAAACTATAGATTTTTTTAAAAAATGACATTTTTAGTTTATTTTTTTTTGTCGAAATGTACAAGTTTAGAAACTTTATGTGTAACAGGGGGTCACGTAAATGTTGTGACATACTTTTAAGGGAGTTGGGACACATCCGGATTAAAATTACATTGGAACCTATGCTTGGAAATGACGTTGTACTAGGCTAGAGTTGCTTCTCTATTATGACATATTCACTGAAGCACACGATGAAACAGTTCCTAATATTGAAGCATCCCTAGCGGCGTATGGTGACGTTTCCAGAGATGGATTCCTATGCAATTTTAATCCTGCTGATGTATCCTAACTACCCTAGAAATTTGTAGCAACATTTACACGATAAATAATGTTTTCAAACTTGTTCATTTTGACATAAAATAGACTAAAAATGTATTTTAAAAAAAAAACTATTATGAAAGTATCGAAGATCTGTTAAAAAAATATCTGAAGAAAAAAATTTGTTTCTCAGTGTTATTATTAATAATCACTAAAAATCATGCGATAATTATTAATCGTAATTATTGTTAATCATAATTATTCGTAATTGACATAAAAGTCGCTGTATAAAGATAGGCCCAACTTAAGCAATGAATAACTGTTACAAACACACAACGACACAACAATTGTAAAATTCTCGCAAAAAACAGAGCCTCCGAATATAAGTTATTTTTTAAAAAAATATTTAGGCTAATTAATTCAGTTATTTTTTTGTTAGACAATATATTAAAGCCTTGATTTTTGAATGTGCTTAAAGTGTGGCTTTTTTTAATTAATTTTATTTTTATTTTCATTAGCGAAAAAAAAAACAATCAGATAAAAAGAAAAGGAAAGAAAAATGCATTCGTATATTGCTTTAATTATTTTTTTTCGTTGTTTTGTTTATTTTACTATATTATCTTTGCTTACAATCTATTTAATGCATTCATTATCTCACGGGAGTACATAAATAGTTAAGAGAGGAAATGTATTTGAAACATCCTTCAACATTTATGATTTTCGATTCGACTCTTTTTTTTCCTTATTTACACAGTATTTTGTGATTATTTTGTCTCATTTAAGTATGTATTATTCATCATATTAATTTGTAAACAGAAACATAGATAAATACTGTTTAATAATATCATTCCTAGAAACTTATTATCTAAGAAAAGAAAAACGATGAAAAAATAACTGTTATTGCTTGGAAAGTTACGTTTTTTCCTACCGCTTTCCTATATTATGTTTCCAACTACAGAGAGCATAAACATTTTGGAAAGTTTTTTTTCTCTCAATGATTCATTGTTAACATTTATTTTGCAAAATTAAGATATTCGTGCATCCCATAATAATCACCATATCATTTTATTAATATTACATACTGAAATCATTCGAGTGGTTCGTATACCGCATAATATTTTATTAATCATCATATAATTTTATTAATTTTACATATTAAAATCATTCGAGTGGTTCGTGTAGGATTCGTGTTCATTAATCACCTTATCATTTTATTAATTTCACACTCCAGTGATAGCTAATAATAAAAATATCCATTTTGTCTTAGCATAAATGTTCAAACACTTTTTTATAACAGCAGATTTTTTTACATTAAAAATTATTGCAAATAAGACCGCATAAATAAATAAGCACCCTGATTAACTTTTATACTAATGATGATCGGATTTTTCATACTAATACTCAAACTTATAATCTGACGGCCTAACCTATTGTATGCTAAGTAATTAGAGCAAACGATATTTTAAATTACGAAATTCAAAAACGTTCTTTCTTTGAATTAACATACCTTTTTATTTCGACGGATTTCTGACTCTCAAAATATGGTCCGCAATCTGGGAAATATGGTCCATATAGTTTAAGTCAGAAGAGAGGTCGAAAGTTTGGAACCTTTATTATTAATTTTACTTTTTTCGTATCTCGCCATATCTCGAGTACATTTTAAGCAAATCGAAAAACCTTGCCTTAATCGGAGATACCTTAATAGGAATTAATTTTTACACGTTAATTCCGTAGTATTAATGAATTTACTAATTGGGTCCAGAAATTTCCCGATTTGCTTTAAAATGATCTGGAAATTTAGCGAAGTACGCAAAAAGGTGAAATAACAATTGCAGTGTCCAAAATTTCGACTGCTCTCCCGCCTGGGCTATTGAGTCCTTATTTTCCAGATTTCGGCTAAACCCCATACTTTGAGTGTTAGGAATTCAAATCCATCGAAAATAAGATATACAGAGAAAGTGCATTTTTGTGTCCGATTTCATAATGCAAAACATCATTCACTCCAAAAAGGAAAATATAAATAAAAGTTAGTTGCCATCATTTTTATTATATTGAAGATAGTCATAACCAACAAAAGTACATTTTTCCAAAATATTCATTTCTCATAACTTAATCATTATTATATAGACAATAAATTGTTAGATCGACTTTCTATTATTTAATTGTGCATGCATTTTTAAAACGTAAAGCGGATAAAAAAAATTTAAAAAAAAACAGCTCCGGAAAAAAGCCATAGAAAAAAACAACATAATTTTAAAATTTATATTAATGTAAAGAACGATTCGTTTTGGACAGTTAAGCTCGAGTTTAATTAAATTAAATATTCATTCGAATGTATTTAGTATTTTTTTTTTTTAAAAACTGACTGATATAAAAGGATTAGTTTGAAGTAGACGGAAAGGAATTTTTTTAAACTAAATCTCTAATATTCAATTAATAATAGCCTCTCAGGAGATATATCATGTAATAATAAAAAAATTTCATAAAAATGAACTGTTTCATTTCAATAACTTTCAGTGAAAAAGTATCGGATTTAAATACGATAAGTCACATTATTGGAATTTATTAAATTTTTATCTTTTTGAGGGTCTTAATCAATTAGTTAAAAAGTAAGGAATGTTCTGCAAATTTTAAATTAATGTTTGAACATTATTTCTTTAAAAAAAATCGAATTACATTGAAATAAATATTTAATAACGTTAAATTCGAGTTCAACAGTTCAAATGGTTGTTATTTTCATATAATTGTTGAGATGGTGCTTAAATAACCTGCATTCGTGTTTTTTCGATTGTTTTTTCCGGTGTTATTTAACCTTTTACCAAACAAACGAGACACGCGATAAACCAGATTTTCGCTAATAACCAAAACGTATTAAAACTTATAGGAAACTTATAATATTTTCTAATGAAGCTAAAACAGAACATTTCGCAAGGTTCCCTTTGACGCAGGTGGGACGACCTTTCTAAATATAGTTTTTTCTGACATTCTAATTACAAACAAAAATATATTTTGCTATTTTTTGATTTTAAAAACAGTTTAATATTTATTAAATGTTAGATTATAGGAATTATATAAATAAAATATAATATTAAAAAAAAGTAGTTTAAAAGAATTTTTTTCTCATTCATATTAAAAAATTTATCGATAATTGATTTTATAAACTAAATAAACTTCAATGATGAATAACAGTTAGATCTAAATAACTGTAAATAAATAGAAATTTTGGACGTGAACCGTGTTTGGAAGAACTCTAGTGTTTCATAACCATACAACTGCTAAATATTCACTTATTTCGACCGAAATTAATACAAAATAATGAAAAAAGTAAGAAAAATATGTTTAATAAATATTCTGTGTCAAAGGGTAAAAATGAACCACAGCTGATATGCCAAGTTATAACAATATAATGTATGATTCGTAATGTTATAATCAAATTTGTTAACTTAATTAAATCATAGAAAGCGACAATCCAATCAAAAAATGATGAAAGCAAAGAATTGTGGGTTAAATAAGCGGAAAAGAACTATTTGCATAAGAAGGCGATTTATTTTTACCACCCGCCTTTTCTCCATCATAATTCAAGAGCATCTTTTATCGGATGTTGACCGATCCATCCATCCCTTTTGGCGATGTTCCAACTGGGGTTTTGCATATTTTACATCCATTCATTTTCAGGTAGTTTTGGAATCCAAAAAGATATATTGGCGTTTTGTGGTAAAGTGCTTTTGTGAACTGGGCTCCCACGGATCTTAGAAAATTTTAATGGTGGTAGCAAGATTGCGAAATCACTATCAGGAATTTAATTTTTGAAAATATTAAAAACATAGCGTAAATAAACGAAGAAGGAAAGAAACAACGATGTCGCCAAAAATTCGCCAACTGTGGAAAATGATCGATGGAAAATTCGCCAACTAGCTCTAAAATTTAAAAAAAAAAAATGTATTTATAATGACTAATTCTATATAATCATTACTTAGTGGTTCAGTTGTGTTTCTATTTGTTTATATTTACTTGCAAGATAGTTTTAAAGACATAAATTTGATCTTTAGAATGAATAAAATGGAATAATCGGGATTCATGTGAGGTTTTCAGGAAAAGGAGAACATGCTAAAAGTTCATTGATTTTGTTCACAAAACAATTGTAAAAGCGATAAATTAACATTCAAGGTAGCAAAACGATCTTATTTAACATCTGTTAGATGCAATATATTACAGCTGTGTTAGAAAACGCTAGACTCCTCAATCCCATTTACTAACATTAAAGCTAATATTAAATAAAATTCGATAATATTCGATCTTTTTTAATATGATCATTTATTTCATTACTTTTCATTTGGCACCACTTTTTTGTAAAAAGGGCACCTCATATTATTAATAAATAAATATTTGTTCGTGAAAGAAATCATTAAATATTCCACGAAATATCTTTTATAAAAATAGTTTAATCAAATCATAATACGAGGTATTTAAATGATCTCATATTCCTTTTTATTCGTGAATTTCCTTAATTATATTCCATAAAATCATAATGCGTACAGTTTTGCCTCGAATGTAATTCAGGATATGCCTGTATAAATGTGTTCAGTTAGTTTAGCAAAATATTAAAAAAATTATCCAGACAAATTAATTTGTAAATAGACAACGAATTTTTTTTTATATCTGTCTTCTAAAAGTAGGTAACCTTTTAAAACAATCTTCAGTTGGTAAACATATGTGTTTAAAACAATTGCATCTTGGAATATTTATCAATTAAATAAATAATTATCAATTAGTGGAATAATTATCGATTAAACTTCTTATAAAACATTATTTTTACTTAACAAAAAACAATGTTTAGTCCTTTCAGCCCAAAATATTTATTTTCTTAATTATTACAGATACTCATTTCATTTTCAAAGTTTCGTGTAAAAATGAGTTAATTACAACAACTTAAATAATAAATTTCAATATTTATAATACCAGTACTCTATTCTCATTTGGGAAAGATAGATGTTTCAAACTTTTTTCTCAAGGAAATTTATAATTCTTATAAGCTAAATAATGCTAATGATAGGATAAATACTGTGATAATGGCAACTAATGGTAAAATAAATGTGCATACTTTTTGCTGTAAATAGTAAATAATAGGAAGTAAATAATTGGCTTGGATTTTTAAACAAATTAATTATAATAGTAAACTAGTAATCTATTATAATAGTTCAAAGGGAGGGTATAAATGATAATTAAGTGGTAAAATCACGGAATCTCACAAATTAAATGTTACCTTTATTCGACTAATTTAAATCATTTATGGGGTATCTAGAAAATATGTGCCCCAGTCAGGAGATTGGTCTAAAGTTTGGGCCCTTAACGATTATGATATCCTTAATGATAATTAAGAGTATCATACCCTTAATGATAGCTTAATTTTTTGCGTATTTTGCCATATTTGCGGAAATTTTTAAGGGAATCTAAAACCTTTTACGCACAATTTTAAAATTTGTTTCACCAATGTAATTCCATGGTAATGATTTATAATAATTATTTATTATTCAATTTAATAATGATCAAAAAATATTTGAATTATACCTCATGCTGGTTTTTGCATAAATTTAAACTGTGTGAAATGATAGAGTTGAACGAATTCCATCGAATAGTTCTTAAGAAATGAAAGAAAGACTTATTACTCAGATTATTTGGCTATTTTAATTCTTTGCTGTAAAATGACAAATTATGTAATAATACTTAATAAAATAACATTGAATTATCTTTACAAAATGAATATCAGGAGGGAAAAACTCTTACAATCATTAGAAAAAAGGCTCGTTTATGATGCTCTCAAAATAAGTTGTGTGTAAACAAATAAAAGATGATTAATTAAGTTATTAGGATTTCAAAATATTATCATTATTTATGCAAGTGAGTTATTGTCTAGTCGAATAAAAGGATTTTATAACCGTCATTGAACAGCTGACCCAATTTTTCGGGTTTACGACTACTAATGTTCAACTCCGTAACCTTGAAATTTTGAACCCAATCCAGAAGACAAGGGAACTCTTGGATTAAGTATTGGAAGAAATTATTTGCCTTCGTGGAAGACGTTTTGATTTAGTTAACCCCCATTTGCGTTACATGACGAGGAAAATCACGAAAACCTCCCACGGTTAGCCTGACCGCAAGGGGACTCTAACCCATGATCCGTCTACCCACTGAGGATATTTTACGTCAGCACTGTGGTAGGCACAAGCCGGATGTGGAATTCGTATCGACCAACCATCCCTGGGATTCGAACCCCGGTTCACCTCATTGGAGTGCGAACGCTCTATCCCCTGAGCCATCGCATCTCAAGTTACGTTTATAGTTATAGGGTAATGAAATAAACCCTGACAGTTGAAACACTGTGTCACTTAGTCTGGAAGTTAGCGGGCATTAATACAAAAAAAGGGAAGGGCATTTACTTAAATTTTAATAATCCCTCTATCGTTTAACTTTTTCAACTTCTTATTAATATTATTAATTTTACAACATCAGCAGTTAATTTTGGGGTCGCCTTATCTCCTTAACCCCCAATTTTTACAATTCTTTAATAATTATTATTCATAAAATTGATGTAATTATTCAATATTATTAATTGCATAATTATTTATTATAATTAATTATTATTCATTACATAATAATTATTCATGAATTTAAAATAAAATAAGACAAATAATAAATCGTTAAAATATTCAAAACCATACCAGCCAACTCTTACGCATTTGGCATAAAATTTTATTTCGATATTTAAAGTGGTAGTAAAATGTATGCTTTCTATATATTCTTTGCATTTATAAACTTAATTTATAATATATTTGATCCACCACTATTTTTAAAAAAATTAAGCATATATATAAATATGTAATACTAATGTTGAAGACTGCATAAGCTTGTTCAAAATACAGCTTATTTTTCTGCCTATAATTGCAATTTATATTCCATTTGACTACCACTGGCGAAAATCATCCTTGAAAGGATAAAACAATCTTTCATTTTTTGTAAATGGTGTAATAAGCAAATTATTAAAAAGAAAAAAAAAGATATCTTAAAATTCCTCTACCTAATCTTTAAGTCAAACTTCAGTCAAATCAATATATTTCTGATAAATCATCACCAATCATGATAATTTTAACAAATTTATAATACATTGAGAAATACTGATATTATATTGAGAAATATTAATAAAGCTTACCATGATGTCTCCCAAAGAAAAAATACTACATAAATCAATTCATAGATGCTATTTATAATAAGAACTGCTAGACATTTAAGAAAAAAGCACACTTTTCATCATATAAGTGAATAATAAGATTTGTCAAAGAAGTTTAGTCTGATAACCAATCAGAGAAAAGTTTCGCATCAACGGTTTTAAGCTTTAGAGAAACCACACACTAACGGATTTCTAACTCAGTTGAAATCACCTAGATAAATATGCAACAAAGCGCGCAGAATGAATGGTTGCAAAACCAAGCGAAAGCAGATGAAAGGAGTGTAAAATTAGCTAAAGAGATCAGTTATCAGAATTTTGTTTTTCTTCTGATAAAGTATACATAAAGTTAGTACGGAACATCAAACTATCATCGCTTGATCAGAAACTACTTGAGGTTATATATAAACAATGCAAATACATGAAGAAAACATTTATATTATATAATATCAATTAAGAGAAGGGTGATTTTGATTGAATAAAAAAACGCCACTGCAAATTTTTTTCTTTCGTTTTCTGTAATTTATCTTAGTAATTTGTAACTTATCGCTAAAAACAAGACAATCTTAATGGATCAACGGAGCATCAAAATGTAATAAATTGTTACAGGATTATTATGGATACAGCCCACAGGAAAATGCACCACAGACCATAAACGGTCCAACTACAGGCTGAGAATCACTTTAGCAGGAAACTCTTGATATTTAAATTTATTATTAGCTGAATACTGAATATATTAACTGAAATATTATTAAAGAAAAAGTATAAAATTAAGGTTTGTGAATTTATTGAAATAATTGATTGAATCCAACAACTCACCAACTTATTTCCAAAGAACTGTACTAAGTGAGCGAGAGCGTACAAGATAATGGTCAAATTTAATTTCTGAATTACTTAAAAGAAATTCGCTCAAGCACAGACATTATTTAAAAGCATGCGATTTCGTAAAATATCGCAAAGAACTTTCTTTGGAACTAAAATTTGAAGAAAAAATAGATCTCGCGACCACGATAAAAGTCATGAAAAGCATGTTTATGATTTGAAATTGTTTTTAAAAAGCAGTTTCAAAGCACTTTTTAAAACCAAACTAACTTAATTTAAAACAAAATTAATTCTTTAGATTCTTATATAAATAATTATCTTGATCAAAAAAATACATAAAGTGCTTACCAATATTCATATGCTAAAGTGAATTTAAGCAAGATGTTGTACTCAAACCAATTACCAGGTTTTAACTTAATAGATTCATTAGAAGTTTAACAATCCTGAGTATCAGGAGAAAAAAATTCAGTTTAGAGAAACTGATTTAAAGACAAAACTTAGAATAACTTAAAACAGCTTGCAGACGTTTCCAATTTAGAAAATTAGTTGGTTATTTTCTCTGCTTTCAATGAGTGGGTTTAGTATTTTTGCTGTAACTTAGGAAGTTTTTTGAGTATTTCCTTAGACTTAAAATCAATTTTTTCAAACTAAAACAGATTATAACATATCTTCTTTTCACAATAAAACAGGTTATTGTTGCAAAAAATTCTCAAGACCCCTTAAATATTTTTGTGTAGGTTACCGGAACTTAACCATCAAAAGGATATAAACGTAGGGGATAAATTTTCAAGAATCATCTTATTAATTTTTTACTAATAAAACTGATGTTAACCTTACTCGGTAGTATATTTCGAAACAAGTAAAATTCTAAATTATCATCCTATTAGCATAAAAAAGATATAGCTGGTATTATTCGAAAGGTTTTTTTTTTTCTGACGGAATTATGCCAATACAAATTCGCAATCAGCATTATCAGAAAAATATAATATTTTACAGTTGTCTGTTTTTACAATTTCTGATAAGTATCTTTCTTTTCCTGTAATTTACGTGAAGAGAATTTTTAGTATCTTCATAATCAGTTTTCACCAGTTTAAACGCGAATAGAAGCATTTAATTAGTCCATTTTTAGAGTTCTGATAAATATCTTTGTTTATGTGTAATTTACGTTAGGAAACTAATAAGCGTCATCCGAATCAGTTTAAATAATAACAAAAGTAAATTTTTTAAATTCTAAAAACAGACATACGTACAGAATTAAATTATTCAAAATTACTAACAGCTCTATTTCGTTACTTAACATTGAGAAAATATACAAAGAAATTTTAAAAGTTAACAATTCCAATATTCTAATGAAGTGGCATTTTCTTTTTAAACCTATTTTGAAAGGTATGGTGTTGTAAAAATATTTTTTAAAAACAAGAAAAGATCGATAAAAAGAAAATTAAAAATGTAACCTCAAAGCATGAGGTAACAAAATTTACAATAAATCATTGATGAGTTTCTAGTTTCTAAATGGGTTAGAACAATATTTTTATCTCTTTCCAGGAATCTTATCTATTTATTTTTTTATCTTTATCAAAGTAAACTAAACAGAATCGATCCGTATTCAGAGTAATAAATTTTCTTCTTAAAAAATGTCTTGTAATATTTTTCAGATGCATGCAAAACAAAGAATGAACTCAGTTTATATATTGTTTCTAATCGTAGCCAAAAATTTTTAAAGTTAGATCTTTCTCTAAAAATTTTTTAAAAGTTTCTATTGTATAAAATATATTACAAAAAATTTAAGCAGGTAAACATTATTTCCATAAATTCCATAAATTGCTACTATAACAGTGACTTTCTTCCCAGCAATACTGTAGAAATATGACACCTTGAAATAATTAATATTGGTTACTATTTCACAACAAATATATTTAACTGTAACCATTCTTTATTTCATTACATTATTCCAAATTCCTAACTTTCTTTGTATTTTATCTTCATGTATTTTTATCCCTATTTCTTTAAATAAACTTTTTATTTGAAGCGATTTATTTTCATTATTCTTTCTTATATTTTCGAAAGTTTTCATCAAATATTCTTTGCTATTTTAAACTATTGCAAAACCATGGAATACGCAGAAAATAAATAACACAGTAAATAGACAATAAAGAATAAAAGAAAAGAGAGATAAGCGAAGAAAATTAGGCAAAATAATAAGCTTGTTTTTACTGCGCATATGCTACAAGTACATAGAATCCATAAAACGAGCTAAAAATACAAAGAAAACAAGGAAAAAATTTAATTTTAAGAGGAAGAAAAATTATTAATAAATAAAATGCTTTTAAAAATTTTTCTTAAGAAAAGGAAAGCCGGGAAACAAAATAAGGAATAGATCTCATCATCACCTCATACAATTTTATCAGCGAAAAAAAGAGTGCCTTCCAATATTGTATTAATATAATCAAAGCAAAATGTATCAATACAATAGTATTTCCTTATTTTATTTTCCTTATTTTATTTTTTTTTTTAAAAATTTAAAATTTTTTCTTAATTTTTAAATATTTTAAAAACATTTTATTTATTAATAATTTTTTTTAAATTTAATTTTTTTTCCTTATATAGTCGTTACAGTCGTTATATATATATATATATATAGTTATTTCCTTATATATAGTTATTTTGTGTAAATACAATAGGATTAGAAAACTCAATACATACCGATTTCAAACCACTTTTCAAACGAAATGGAAATAGGAATCAACAAAATTAAAAGGCCTATTCATTGCAATGAGGAGGGGGAATTGAGAAAAAAAGTAATATTTCAAGAGGGTGTTAGAGAGGAAATTAAAACAATGTCGAAATTGAAGTTGCATGGTTGGTTGCTCTCTTATTGATGATTCACGTAACCATCAATCTAACCGCATTTATGTTTACAGTCGTGATGTCATTAAGAAATGATGTTTCCGAAGGAAATTGTTAAATTCTTTTAAATGCTATTAAATACCACAAAATATCTTCAATGCATTTTTATAATCATGAAAGTAATTGTATAAAACTGCTATTTTAAAGATAGGTAACTTTTTAAATGTGAAGGCAAAAATTTTCATTAAAATTGTTGAATATGTTTTTTTTTTAGTTTTAAAATCAGATATATATATATATATAT
>NC_092215.1:57685487-57688124 GCF_043381705.1 Parasteatoda tepidariorum | reverse complement strand
ATTGGGTTAGTGATTAACTCGCCCTCTAGCGGTGAGCCAATCACTACACCCTCCAACCAAGATTGAAATATAACTTTTTCAATGTCATGTGCATTATTGCTTTTGAAATATATCCACCAATGTAACAGCAACAAAACAATTTATTAATCGTTAAAACAAATAAACAAAACAATTATGAGCATATTATAAGGGCCCTCAGCTGCCGAAATACAGAATTATAGAAATATTCTCTTATCGTGGAAAGACCAGCCTACGCGCCGGCTCCTCTTGATCACTTAACTGGAATATTCTGCTTCTGCACCCTAGAGCCTAAGATCTAAATTAATAGTCCCCAATTGGTGTTCCGTAAAGCCCTATGGTTCCGTGGAAAGGTTACAGCGGCTACACGAGATAGTACTTTTATCAGGTGTTCCGCCGAAAGAACGTTAATTATTTAGAGTTCCATGGCAGAAAAATATTGAGAGCCCCTGACCTAGATCAACTAATTCAAATACTAAAACAGTCTAAACTAATTTGTACGACCACCTTTTATAAAGACTCTTCCATTATAACGACCATTAAAAAAAGAATCAAAGAATCGATTCATATAACCGTTCATTTTAGTGAATTGATTCTAAAGAATCGATTCATTTAAATGAATCGATTGGCACATCACTAATATGGAACATTGAGGATTTGACCCAGTTTAATATATCTCAACCGCAAATCGAAACTGAAACCCAAAACACCCCTCCAACTGAATCAAGGAGTGAACATTCTTTTTCTCATAAATCGTCTCAAGAAAGTGCTGATTCGCAAAACGAAAATAATCAAAGTACTCCGGTATTAAGACGTTCTGAAAGAATTAAAAATAAAATATCCACAAACGCCAACTTAGCCTTGAAAGGCTAAATTATGACCAGGCGATAAATAGTAATAAATATTTCGAGTGGAAAACCGCAATGGAAAACGAACTTCTTTCGATGGAGAAACATAAGGTTTTTGAATTAATTGAGAGGCCTAAGAAGGATAAAATAATAAAAAGTAAATGGGTGTATACAATTAAAAATGACAATAATAACAAAATTTACAAAGCGCGACTGGTTGCAGCTGGATTTAATCAAATTAAAAATGTTGATTATTCTGAATCATATTCACCTGTGGTAAATATTGAATCATTTAGGTTATTAATTACTTTAGCAGCAAAATTGGATTTATTTGTTAAATTTTTTGATATTAAAACTGCTTATTTATATGGTGATATTGATGAGACTATATATATGGAAATACCTCCAGGTTTTGAAGATAAGTATGGTAAAAATAAAGTGTGCAAATTAAATAAAAGTATTTATGGTCTACCTCAATCTGGTAAAAATTGGCATATAAAGTTAAAGAATGAACTTAAAAAGATTGGTCTCACTCAACTTGCATTTGACAATTGCGTATTTACTAAAATTAATGATAATGATTTTTTCGCAATTTGTGTATACGTAGGTGATTTGGCAATATTTTCTAATAATTCGAAATTATACAAGGAAATTATTTCAAAACTTAATCAAACATTTGAATTAAAACAAACAACAAATGATTCAAAATTTTTAGGCATTGAGATTTCACAAAACGAAAACGGAATTGGTTTATCTCAAACTCATTACATTGAAACTTTAATGAAAAAGTATGGTTTGGAAAATTGTAAGAAAACAAATATTCCCATAACTAAAGGTAAAGATAGATGTTTTAATCCTACTGATGATTTAGTAGCTCAGACTGATTATCAGGAAATCGTCGGTGAACTTTTATATTTAGCAAATAGAACCCGACCAGATATTGCTTTTGTAACTGGTTATTTATCACAATTTAATAAACGTCCTGAAAAACGGCATATGTTTTGGCTAAAAGAGTTTTGAAATATTTAAACTGTTCAAAAGATAGAGTCTTGTTTTATAGTAAAGAATTTGGTTTTTTAAATTGTAGTGCGGATGCAAGTTGGGGTAACGCAGAAGGAGGAAAATCTTTTTCAGGTTGTGTAATTATGATTGGTAATTCTCTTATAACATGGAAAAGTAGAAAACAAAGATGTGTAGGACTTTCAACATGAAGCTGAATTATTTGCTGCAGCAGACACAGCTCGAGAACTTACTTGGATAATTAATATATTAAATGAAATGAACTGTAAAAAATTTATTAATGCTCCTGTTACTATATTTTCCGATAGCCAAGCAGCTATTGACTGGTTGAACAATGGTAAATCTTCTAATAAAACCAGGCATGTAAATCTTAAATTTCATTTTGTAAGTGATATGATTGAAGATAAAATATTAAAAACTGTTTATAAGAATACTAATGATAATATTTCTGATTTTTTAACTAAAGCTGTAACTTTTGAGAAGTTAATTTTCTCTTTGAAAAAAATAAGTTTAATTTGAAATTTATATTAAGAGAATTATAATATTTTTTATGTGTATATTGTTATTTGTGTTAAAAAGTAAAATCCTTCTCGCAGGGGGAGATTGTTGTCATTCCCTGGGAAGGATAGCTACGAAATCTTTTTCTATTTATACCGCCAGATGGCGTTCTTTTTAAATTTGTATGTGTTTGTTTGCTTTTTGTTAATAAACTTTTACTTTCTGTCTGAATCTCGATCCACGGACTACAGTT
>NC_092215.1:57646456-57684633 GCF_043381705.1 Parasteatoda tepidariorum | reverse complement strand
TTTTTCAGATATATATATATTCAATCATGTTCTAAAAGGCATAATTGTGACTTCAAACTGTTGAGAAAGTGCAAAGTTGCTGCTCCAAATTATTCCTAACATACTATCAGATCAATGTAGTTCTTAAAGTAGCCTATTAGCTTCAAAAGTTTTTTTTTAAAAAAAAAAGATTGATTAAATTTTAAGTTTGGTAATCAGGGGTCCTAAAATTATAAAGTAAAGTTTAAGAAGGTATAAGGTATTTCTCAAAATATGGACAAATTTTAGAGCAAAAAGTACACATTTTTCATGTCAAGCTAACAGCTCTCCAACAAATGTGTAAAATTCGGAATATTTTTTTTTCTAGATCAATAATGTGATTACCTACCTGTGTTTGAACTAAATTCTTAAAAAAAACTTCAAAAAGAAAATGAAATAGTTGAATATATTGATAGAAAATGAATAGAAAATATATTGATTAACATTGAATTTTTAAAGAAAAATTCTAAATATTCTTACATAAAATTTGATAAAATAATAAGCTTTTAGTTCAAACCATTGCTAACATTGTACATAATCTACAGTGAAGAAGTCAAAGAATTCTATACCAAAATTATTTTGTATTGTGTGTTAGCGTAAAGAAATTTTCCGAAAATCAGCGTTCTTCAGAAAAGGCATTGAAAATGCAAGAAAATAATAACAAAAAATTACTCGAAGTTCGAAAAATTACTTTCTGAAAAGGAATTTTATTTTTCTTTAAACGATAATTTATTCAAATAAAATACTCAAAGCATAATAAAACACTTTAGTTTCGCTTTCGAGAGTCAACTTTTAGTTTCGTCTATCAGCATACGAAAAAACAACTATAACTTCATTTCTAAGTATCGGAGCAAAAAAATTTAAAGAGTTTTTGGGAGCTAATGAACTGAAGTTGATATATGAATTATAAATAGAAAAAAATAAAAAGTTTTTATCTAAATCGCTGATTTTTCATTCCAGTAAAATACCTTCATTAACAATTTTATACCCATTTTACAGTATTGCTGTTTTTGAAAAATATTTGTTCCAATTAAAGGAAGCTTTATTAACTTTAGCCGGTTATTTCTAAGTGGTTTAAACAAAAACCAACCAGCAACCCTGATTTACTAGTAATATTTACTTATAATCCTTTCTTAATATTATTCTCTGCAATTATTTTGATTTTTATTCCAAATTAAGGGCTTTAAACCAAAAGTGGTATTCTTTTATTATAAAATAATCCTATAATATTACATCATTACGTAACATTTTATGAAAAAATTTATGAAAAACACATTAAAACGGTATATAATTTAAATGTTTTGCCCTAAATTAACAGTAATTTAAGTTACATTTACCTGTTTTCTACCAAAATACGAAATAAAAAATTAATACAAAACTGCTATTAAAAATCAAATTTACACAAAATTACCAAACAATCTGGCGAAAAACATTTAATAATTTTATAGTAACCTAAAGTTGAATAAAAATAAAATTGTATATTAAGTTGCAATGGTAACCGAAAAAATATTTAAATTTTATTACAATAGATTCTGGAACTAAACTTAAGCGAATGCAATAAAACATTTTGGGATCTTTTAACCGAGAGAAATTAATTTTTTCTGATAAAAATAAGTAGCAATCTAAAGCATTTCACAAAATGAAGCACACACACAAAAAAAGAAGAAAAAAATTATAGTTACCAAATATTTAACTTATATGTTAGAAGCAAATCCTGCAATCTCATTAACACTAGATTGCAAAAGAAAGTCATTTTGACTGTTTTTAATTTCAATTAAAAAAAGAATGATGAATATAATGACAGAACTTTGTGACTTTTTGTGCAAACTATAATTTTTTCTTTATTGTTAATATTTACTAATAACTTTTTATCAAACTGTAAATAAAGTAAAAAAATATTAAAAATTAATTTTAAACAAATTTCTTTACACATTAGTTATTCTTTCACAATCCAATCACTTTGACTGTTTTGGGGCAATATTCTAAGTTTCAGTCTTTCTAGTGTTAAGGACACAGGAATTTAAAATATTTGTGAAGAAACCCAGAGGTTCTTTTTTGATTTTGAAAAAAAAGAACGTATTTTTTCAAACCCTGTTTATTGATTATTGCTATAATGGCTGCTCAGAAGATATTGAGGACACTTTACAATACCAGACCAGTTTCGCAGGATTCCGAGTAACATTATTACTTGTTTCCGATAGACCATATTAAATTTTATAGTTAACTGAACAAAACAATATGAAAAAACTGACTATTCCTACCTTATTTTTTAATTGGAAAATAAAGAATTATACTAAAAAGAAACAAGTTTAAATATTTCCCATAGTTTGGATACCAATAACAAATTTTCCTTCCTTCCACTCTCACTCGGGAAATATTACAGCTTTCCCACAGTATTTTATTTCATAACCGTCGTTGAATAGCCGACCCAATTTATTTGGTTCACTGCTAATAATGTTCAACTTTGTAGCCTTGTAATTTTGAGCCCAATACAGAAGGATGATGAATACAGAATGATGGAACTAACCCGCATTTGCGTTACATGGAGAGAAAGACAACAAGAACCTCCCACGGTTAGCCTGACCGCATTTCTGTTTCATTTTTTTTTTTTTTTTTNTTTTTTTTTTTTTTTTTTTTTTTTTTTTTTTTTTTTTTTTTTTTTTTTTTTTTTTTTTGTTATGTAGTGTTTCCAGAAATCGGCCTTTTTCTTCCTTTTTTGCGTTTTAAATAATATACATAAAAAAATGTCGAACTCGTTTTAATCTGCGGTTTATAAATGTTTTAATTTTAACCCAATATATGTGATGTCACACTTTTTGGTACTTCCCCTTCTCCCTTTTCTCACCACTGTCAGAATTGAGCCGAGGTTGCTCAGGGGATAGAGCCTTTCAATGAGCTGAACCTGGTTCGAATTCAGTCAATACAAATTCCGCCCCCGGCTCACACAGACGACCACAGTGCTGACGTAAAATATCCTCAGTTATAGAGTCCCTTTGCCACCAGGCTAACCGTGGGAGGTTTACATGGTTTTCCTCTCCATGTAACCCAAATTCGGGTTAGCTCCATTAAAAAACCTCCAATAAGGCAAATGTTTCCAAATATTTGATCCAGAAGTTCCCTTGTCTTCTAGATTGGGTTCAAAATTACAAGGCTACGGAGTTGAACATTGGTAGTCGTAAACCCAAAATTGGGTTGGCTGTTCAACGATGGTTATAAAACTGTCAGAATTTTAAGATCCCCTACAAGCGTCATTAACGAGCAGCCTCTAAAGTATAATTAATTGAAAAATAAATATATCGCTAGTTCACAACGGTATACTTTAAAAGTTATAAAGAGAGAAGAGGTCTATAGAAAATCATGCCTTTCGATTATTTATTTTTTCTTGAGAAAGATATAGGTTAAGAGCTGTTCATAAAACCATCTAAAGATACAGCAAAAATACTCACTCACTGAACCCCCCAAAAATCCTCTTATGTCTATGGCCCTTAAAGCAATGAGAACGATTATGCTTGTTTTTCAGTGGCGCCATGCATGGCCAAGAATTCGACTTCAGCGTTACCCATACATCACACTCGTTTATAGGGCTTCACACATCCATTCATTCATTCATCCACAGATCATAATTTTGACCTGAACCAGAGAACGATCAATCTCCAATCCAGTACCCCCAGGGACATAATTTGTTATGGAAACACGGAGGATTCTGGGACTCGACAGATTTTACGTGCACCAGTTACCATTTACTACACGCGGAGTCTTCGGGCAGCTGGATAATCTACTCACTGAAACAGAAAATAACGCTCATATTTTCTAAACTGGAGTGGTCTGTAAACTCAAGCATTTTGTTAAAATCTATTCATTCAAAATTTTGTCTTTAAGTTTGTCTTCTTTTTTTCTTTTCCAATTAAATTTTTTCACCTTCAGCGCAAGATTTCTCTACTTCTAAACAACCCATTAAGTTAACACTGATTTTTTTTTTAAATCATTTATTTATTTATTTATTTTTTTGGAGAAATAGCGTTCGGGAACAAGTTTTTTGTTGCATTTATAGAAATACTTGATCTTGCCTAATTCGGATGTGAGGATTTCAAATCCAAAATTAGTTTTGCTCCGAAATGTTTGCTTGAGTATTAGTATGTTACTTAAATTCATACTAGCCCTCAAACATAGATAAATATTTTTATTTCTTATTTTTCAATTTCTTTCAGTTAATATGGTTTTAAAAAGAACATGTATGACTGGCTTTTAAAAATTATTTCAAATCATTTACATAATTTTTAAGAAGTGTTTGTACTTAAATATTGTCGGAGCAAATGCTAAAACTCCTGTAAAAAATTCAGAAAAATTTTAAATAAGTTATCGAAAGTTGAATATTTATGCTTTCTGGATGAAATCAAAACCATCTTCACCCCTTTAATAAAAAATTTTTAATTTTTTTGTATGGACTATCTTTAATTTTATTGAAACTGACTCGTAAAAATTTATGAGAATGTTTAATCGAAATGGGGCTGTTTGGTTTGACATCAACAACATAATGAGCGATAAATGCATGAAGGAATTGAGTAGAGGAAGAAATAAAATGTTAAGATTTGTAGTCATATTTCAAAGACATCTTCAAGCACAACCACCCATTCTTTAAATTCACTCGTCCGGTATGTTCCTTTTAAAACTTTTCTACTAAAAAAAACTGATCACACTTCCGGCTATGGCTTACAAATTCCTATAATAAACATCAGTCACGTGATAAAAAGTGAACGGTCAAAGGGTTATTCACAGTAAATTTATAGCCATAACTAAACGCAATACCGATTTGATATAAAAACTTTTTTTTATTAGTTTCTATAAACCGACATTGAGTTATGTCTATGTTTCACAGAGAAAACCATTTGATTAAGAAAAGAGTGATTCATATTTTTTTAGTGGAATAAATTTCCACGAACTTTGCAATAATACCTGTTGCACAAGTTATTTGTTTTCTGGTTAGATATTTTAACGGAGAAAAAAAAAATAACTTCTCGCTAAATAAAGATACGAAAGGGATAAAGAAATGTAAGGTTTATTATTATTAGAAAATTGTTTCCATATTTTGGAAAAGTATACACATAAGGGTGTATTATGAAAAACTGTTTTCTCGAAATTCTTAATTTTGAGAAGATAAAAAGTTGTAACTGTGGTCACGTATTTACAAAAACAAAACACTTTGTGACATCAAGTCACAAGTCTAATTTAAAATCTTTTTCGAATTTTGTTAATTCCTGATACAAAATTTTAAAATTTGCTGATCCGATTCCTCTTGCCCCTTAAACTTTAATGCAATTGAGACACTCCTCCCCCCCCCCGGGAATTCCTTTCGCTTCCAACCCCTTTTTTTCTTGGAATGACACCTGCTTGCCGGTATTTTTCATCTCAGCGTGTCAACTACAAATGCTTGAAATCTTTCCTAACCGTAACTCTTAAAATAAATATAGATGCAACATCTCAACTTGTAAAATTTAAATAATTTAACTATAACTTTCAGAAACAAGTAATTCTACTCTACTTCAATTTTAAATTTTCTTTGTATAAAAGTGAGGCGCGAAAGATGAAGAGTGCATTCGATATTTTCAATCTACTCCTAGTTAACCTGACGACCCATGATCCCTCCACCACTGAGGATCTTTCACGTCAGCACTGTGGTCGGTGCAAGTCGAAATTCGTATCGACTAGGATTCGAACCCGGTTCGCTTTATTGGAAAGCGAACGCTCTATCCCATCACGGATAAATGTTGTGATATACTTCTAGGGGAGTTAGGAAACATTAGGATCAAAATTGTACAGGACCCCATTCCTGGAAATGTCGTCATACGCCGCCAAGGACGCTTTCCTATCTAGAGTGCTTATGAACAGGTTATAACAGGGAAGCGCACCTACCAGTGAACGACGATATTTCCCAGCATGGTTTCTTATGCAATTTCTGATCATGAGTCCTAACTAGAAGTTTGTATAAGCATTTACGCGACCCCCTGTTATATATAACGTCCTTAAACGTGTAGAGTATTTAGAAAAACGCACCACCCTGAATAACTTTTGATCCAATGATCATATCTTTCCGTTCTAGGGCTGAATCTTAATGATTCGAGGGGGTGATTACAAATATGCTAATTAATAAGTGCAGAAAATATTTTAAGTTACGAAATCAGACACAAAACCGTACTTTTTTGAACAAACATACCTTTTTTCTACGGATTCGAATTTCTGCCCCCGAAATATAGGAGGTTGTCGCAATCTGGGAAATATGGTCCCAATAGTTTGGTCAGAAGAGAGCTCTAAAGTTAGGACCCTTTGTACTTTTGTTAATTTCTTAATTAAGCTTTTTGAGTATTTCCCTATATCTCAAGAATATTTTAAGCGAATTAAAAAAATTTCGCACACAATTATAAAATTTGTTTATCTAAAGATAATTCCATGATGGTCGAAAAAGTTTCGAACTGTAAACTATAAAAAGCTGTGCACCATTTTAAAGAATGCAATTTTAAATGGCAAAATACTATATTTGAGCAAAATCGGTCGAATAGATCCTGAGAAATCAAATAACTAGCATTTTTGAAATTCAATTTCTCAGGAACTATTCTACAGATTTTGCTCAAACTTTGTATTTTGCAATGTTAAATTATATTCTTTAAAATGATGTAAGAAACTCTAGATTTCAAAATTTCGAACATAATTAAATAAAATAATAAAAAATAATGAATATTTACTAAAAGTACTTTTTTGCATGGAATTGTCTTGGATAAACGAATTTTATAATTGTGCGCAAGATTTTATCAGTTCGCTTAAAAAATTCGAGATATAGCGAAATACGCAAAAAGTAAAATTAACTTTAAGGGGTCTAAACTTAAGAGCGCTCTCCTGACAAAACTTTTGCAACCATATTTCCCAGATTGCGGCTACTCCCTATATTTCAGAAATACAAATTCGTCGAAAAAAAGGTATGTTTATTCAGAACAAGTAAGTTTTTGTCTGATTTCTTGACTTAAAATATCTTATTAAATCACTAATTTCAGATCACCCCCTTAAGTCATTGAGTCCTAGAATGAGAAGATCTGATCATTAGATCAAAAGTTATTCAGGTTGGTCCTTTTTTCTTCTTTTTTTTTTGGAGCACTGTACATTTCGACAAGATATAGACTAAGCATTTCATTTAAAAAAAAACTACCTTGTAGATAGAAACCGATTGCAGATTTGGAATCAGAGATACAAAAGTATCTATGATCTGTTAAAAAAATCGGATGCAACAAAATATATATAAAAAAAATTTTTCCCCTTTAAAATGTATTACATTCATTTATCATGTTTTTCATCCTATTTATTTAAATAAAAAATAAATTTTAGCTTTAAAATTAGTCGAAAATGTATAGTGCATAAAATGTAATATTTGAGTGAGTGTCCCAGAACTTGCATGAAATGAAATCAACAAATACGGATATTTATATTAATTTAACGCCAATTCTGTGCTAGATTAATATTTTTTTTACTTATTTATAATTTTTCTTTCTTTTGTAGATTTCAGAAGAAATAAATGTTATATTTCATATATAAATAATTTCTTCAGTATTTCATGTTAAACTAGACAAATTATGGCTTACATTGACGAAGCGTTCTCTCATTTTAATACATATATATATCTATATAAAACCGTGTTTGAACAGCTTACAAATTTTTTGGGGTTCACGATTTCTAATGTTCAACTCCTTGTAATTTTGAACCNTTACCAGTCTTTGCGTTACGTGGAGAGAAAAACCACGAAAGCTTCCCGCGGTTAGTCTGACAGAAAGGAGACTCCAACCAATGATCTGTCTACCACTAAGGATATTTCATGTCAGCACTGTGGTCGGATGCGGAATTCGTATCGACCGGCCATCGTTGGGATTCGAACCCGGTTGACTTCATTGGAAGTCGAACGCTCTATGTCCTGAGCCACCACGGCTCATTTTAATTCTCTTGTGTACATAGAGGGTAGGTAGCCGATGACCTCATGGCTAACAGGCAAACTGTAAAGATTAAAAGCGAAGAGAAAGTAGGAGAGAGAGGAGGCCGAAGCTAGAGACAGAGTAGAGGTTTTACACTCTCGGAAGGACTAGTTTTGTCGCCGCTGATATGTTTTTGGATAGATATTTTTTTATATGTTTAGTTTAGATGTGTGATGTGCTGCAATTCCCTCAATAAAAAAATCAAGCAGCCGAAACTCTTTGTGATAATTTAGATGAGGTGTTTTACATTCAATACATCGTGATAATATATCCATCCGGTCACGACGAGGGGGGAAAAGGTCTACAGGCGCAAGCGGCAGGATTCTTATGTAAATGTATGCTCCCTAATTATTTAATGAAAAACAATTTTGGAAATGAAGACACGCCAGTGTCAATTGCAAATTCTTATGCACACCAGTGCTGAAAACAATCTCGTTTTGAAAATTCGACACACCAGTGCTGAAAACAATCTCGTTTTGAGAATTCGACACACCAGTGTCAATAGGATTGGTTCTGTTGTTTCGGTTAGTACGTCAGTACTTTGAAAAAGAAATTGATTTTCCAAAATTGTGTGAATTAAAGTATTGCCTATATGTGTAATGTTATCACAAAAAAAAAGATAATATTGTGAAGTGTGTTTTATTTATATGAATATTTCCTCCGAAATATGAAAAGAAAAAAAAAGAAATAATAAGAAAAAATTATTCATGTTATATTATTGTCAGAACAAAAGTGTTCAAGTAGAACTTAATTTAGAGTTGTTGTTTTTTTCTTTTTACTCAATAAGAAGTGTTATGTTAGTAGAGAATTTTCCTATGTACTATATCCTTTTACTCCGAATACTTATAGATGTTTATATTTTTTTTATATAAAAATAAAAAAGAGTTCATCTTGGAATAGAAAATTTTACTTAAGTATAAATACCATTTTGCCGAAAATCAAATAATAAATTAAATAATAATCGTCACCTTCATAAATATTCAAAGTGAATGTTCATCAGTTTCACTTCCGGCTTCAAGGTCGGAAAGAATATTTCAGAAGACGATTTTTTTTTTCTCTCTGCTTTGTTTTATTTATGCTGGCGTCAGATTTTTTTTTTTTTTTTTTTTTNTTTTTTTTTTTTTTTTTTTTTTTTTTTTTTTTTTTTTGTGATTGAGAAAGTGTATATTATTCTTTCTGCAGACATCTTTTCTTTGTTCAAAAGAAAAAAAATAATAAAATAAAAAAAAAGAGAGAAAGAGGGAAAATAAGGATTCAATGTGTATACATTCAATAAATTAAATTAATAAAAAAGGGATAGGTTTAAAACGATTTTCTTTATATTTCTTGCGGATTGTATAAAATATTATAATTTTAATTGCAATTTTTTGGCATTGATGTGGTAAACGAATTGTATTAAAAAAATATATGTATGTATATATTGGGTGTGTGGTTTTTTTTTTCTCAACATATATTTATAGTGTAACGGAAATTATAATATAAGATAAGAGTTGGTTTTCAAACCTTGATTTCCAGANAATCAGAGCTTATTCTTAAAACAGAAAAATTAAATAAAAATTAAAAATTAATGTACCAAGTTTTTTAAGATTTTTTTAAAATAGAAATTAAGAAATGAACTAGGAAAATGGCTATTAATTAAATCGTTTTTATATATATCAGTATCTAATAAAAACTCGTTATAGTTAGAATTATTCCTGTAAAATCTATGAATTTGATTGGCAATAATATTAGAAAAAACCTTATTGGCTAAGTTAGAGTTGAAATCTATGCATTTTTTAACTGGAAATTTAAATTCATTTCTTTTGTCAAAAAGTTTAAATGTAATATTTTTATCTGCATTAATATTAAGAGTCAAATCTAAAAAATTTGCTGAAGAATTACTATTATTTGTTTTATTAAGAATTAATTCATTTGGATAAATATGTTTTGCTAGAATATCGAAATCATTAAAATTAATAACTAATAGATCATCAATGAATCTGAGAAAGAGAGAATCAATTGGAAGATTAACATGTGATTTTACAAATCTATATTCTTGTAGAAAAAGAAAAATATTGCAGATGTTAGTACTGAAATTATTTCCCATGGGAATACCATTAATTTGTTGAAAAAGGTGGTCATTGAAAAGAATATAATTGTTGTTAAGGTTAATATGTACTAGAAAGTTCCAGTTATCTTCATTAATAATATCACTGAGATTAAACATGCTATGAATTTGAAGAAGGTCATCATGAATTTTATTAGTTGGAAGGGAAGTATAGAGGTTTTCGAAATCAAAACAGTGAATTGAATCTACATTTTTTAAAGTTTTTAGTGTATTTAAAACCTGAATGCTATTTTTAATATTCCAATTTAAATAGTTATTATTTTTAGTAAGTTTATTAATTTTGTTATAAACTTTTTTAAGAATGTTCTCAAAGTAAATACCGATTTTTTTCATGTTACTATTAACGCCACTTGCAATAAACCTGAATTTGGTTGGAGTCTTATGGAATTTTGGATTGGCAAAAAGAAAAGGAAAATTGTTAATATTATTTGGTTTAATTTTAAGTCTTTTATAGATAGCATTAATTTTATTAATAATAATATCACTGTTGGTGTTAAGTTTTTTGTAGGTAATATTGCTATTAAGTTCATTGGAAAGAAGTTGTTTGTAAAAAAATTTTCAAATAATTGCAAAATTATTACTAGCTTTATCAACAGTGGTTATACAAAATTTATTTTGAATATTTTTAATATCTTGTCTTAAAACAGAGTTAAAAATTAAATCATGTATATATATATAACGTCGTTGCCGAGTGGAAGGATTAAAACAGGTCTTAGGCCAGGAAGGAGGGTACAAAATTTATTTATAAGACAGAGCAGTCACGAGAGTGTGTACAAGTGAACACGAAAAGTTGCACTCCTTGGTTATATGTTAGGGAAAATCTTGTAACGTAATGTCAACCTTGTAAAATGTCTTAATTTAGGGAAAGAGGGAAATCTTAGTAGTTGCTATTGGTTTATGAAATAGATAGAGCGTTTCCCACAGACAGGAAAGGGAAAAATGTTCTGATTTTAATTAAATGCATACTTGAGCCAAAAATAGATTTAAGAACAGGATGTGGATTTTAAAAGTGTGAGAAAGTATTTCGATCAGAATAGTTAATTAGGATGAAGTTTTATAACAAAGAAACTAACATAAAAAGATTAATTGAAGCTTTTTATGTTGCATATATATATATATATTGTTTGTGTGTTTTTCCCCCCAACTTATATTTATAGTGTAACGGAAATTATAATATAAGATAAGAGTTGGTTTTCAAACCTTGATTTCCAGATTATATTGTTTTCATTTTTAATATCATAAACGTAGAATTCGTTCTTGATGGTTAAAGAAATTTACATAAGTGTGATAATTCATATCACAGTTTATCACTGCACTAATGTTTTGAACCTGTATATCATATTTGTATTTATTTTGTCATGAGCGCATTTTTTTTAATATATACGTATAATTAAAGGATACAAGTACACTTAATTATTATATTTTATGTAATATGAAACAGCATTGCTAAAATATTTTTTAGAAACATTGTTGAGGTTGGAAGAGTAATTAACATTTAAGTTTTGTTTTAATAGTTGAATTTTTTTTCCCATAGTGTAATGCTCTAAAAGTTATTTTAATTTAAAATTGTAGTAAATTGACAATTTTACTGCCTAAAATTTCAAACTCTAATTTTAAGTTTTAAAAGAAGAGAAAAAAAAACATTTTAATAAATTTTGAGGTTAAGTTTAAAATAAATAAGGAAGCATCATGGCGTTCCTTGGCAAGGGCAGAAAGGAAGATTTACGAAGTTTGGCAGAAGAGTTAGGAGAAAGCATAGCAATTTGAAATAGTAGATTTAAAATCTATAATAGTGGCAGGTAAAGCACATGAAGAAAGCTTTGTGAAAAATTTATTAGAAACGATTATCAATACTAGAATGGAAGAGGAAAAAGAAAAGAGAATTAGAAGCTGAAAAAAAGAAAAGAGAATTAGAAGTTGAAGAAAGAAAGAGAGAAGTGGAAGCAGAAGAGAAACGAATGGAATTCGAGTTAAGAAAACTTGAACTTGAGGCTCAGTCAAAAGGAGTTACAGTATCAAAATCAGTTGAAAATAGTAGCCCATTCAGTCATGAATTTATTCGTTTGATGCCAAAATTTAAATTAAATCAAGATGACAGTCTTGTACCTATCGTTATTTGAAAGACAAGCGAAACGAACAAAAGTGGAGACTAAAGATTGGGTGTCTGTTTTATTGACTATATTGCCGTCCGAAATAGTGCAAATGATTGCCAGGGAATCCGAGGAAAGTTTCGAAGACTATAATTACATTAAAGCAGTTTTATTAAAGCGGTTCAAGATGAACGCAGAAAGTTTCCGGAAAAAGTTTGTTCCACATCAGCGTAGTCCTGATAAATCTTGGAGGGATTTCACATTTGAATTAAGCAATTATTTTCAGGAGTGGATCGATGGACTTAGCTTGTCCGCCTTTGATGCTCTGAGGAATTTGATGATCACGGATCAACTCAAAAGAAGAGTGCCGCATGAAGTGCGCGAACATTTCCTTGATGAATGGTCAAAGTTGATATCCCCAGCCAAGTCAGCAGATAGGCTCGATGAATACGAAAGTATTCGAAATACGCATTAACGAGCTTCGAAAGAGAAATCACCTGAGAGAGAAAGAACCGTCCTCGTACTCCACCTATGGAGCGACCATTTAGGAATAGATTTCCTCAGAATTCAAGTAATCATCAGAAACTACAATTTCCAAAAACTTCTCAAGGTACGAAGGTACAAGGCGATCATTCAAGCCAACTTGTTATTCGTGTGGAGCAGAAGGTTATTATTCCAAAACATGCCCAAAGAATGATAATAAAAGACATTATGGTCCAATTGCTCAAGGCAATTTGGTTTTGTCATCCACAACTGAAAATGAAGTCAATCCTTCAGTTCTGACAGCCAGAATTACAGCACCAGTGTCAAAACAAGCAAAAGACTGTTTCGATATAGATAAGCTTCAAATGGTAAGCACTAAGTGTGGTGATCAGACCCTTAAGGGGATTATAGATTCAGGTGCTCAGATTTCAGTGATGCGGGAAGGACTTGTTAGAGATATACATTCCAACGGAGAAGGAGTGATTGAAATTTCATCTGCTTTTGAGGAAAGTGAAATGACACCTCTAAGGAATTTTTCAATGAAATTGGATGATGAGTTGCATGGGAATGTTAATATCTCATGCGCAGTATCGAAAAAGCTTGTCAACGATTTGTTGCTCAGCATAAAAGCTTACGAGGCACTAAAAAATTATGTACAAATTCATAAAATGGCAATTGCCGAGGTTATTACAAAACAAGGTTCCGAGAGACCAAACGAGCCTGTGGTGCAGTCATTGGAAAAATCATTGAGTAATATTTCTATGATAAATGGTGTCACCAAAAACGGGATGGAATAGGGAAACGAAAATCGAGCTGAACTCATAAGGCTACAAAAGGAAGATGCAGATTTGAGGAATGTGTGGATTTGGGCCAAAGACAATGAAAAGTCTTATAAAATTCAAAATGGAATATTGGTACATTCCGAAACAATGTTCAGTGAAAAGGTAAACCAGGTTGTACTTCCATTGAGCAAAAGACAAGAAGTGTTGAAAATGGCCCACGAAATACCACTTGCTGGTCACCTAGGTGAGTGTAAAACGAAACAACGCATCAAGTATTCATTTCATTGGCCTACCATAACACATGATGTCAAGGCGTTTTGTGAGAGCTGTGAGACATGTCAGCTACGAAGACCGATCACCTATCGAGATAGAATCCCAATCCAGCCGATCGTAAGACCAGAAGCACCATTCGAAATTTGGAGTGTGGACTGTATTGGTCCTCTAGAACCACCATCACGTAGAGGACACAAATACGTCATTTGTGCAATTGATTTGTGCAGAAGGTGGGCGGAAGCTATCCCAGTGAAGGAGATAAGCGCGAAAATAACGTGCAATGCCCTAATGAAAATTGTTGTGCAAACTGGGTTCCCGAGAGTGATATGTTCTGATCAAGGAACCAACTTTACATCGAAGTTAACAAAGGGTTTTTTAGATGTCATCGGGGTTTCACCGCGATTTTCAACACCCGGTCATCCAGAAAGCATGGGTGCTGTTAAAAGATGGAATAGGACCCTTAAGAATATGCTGAACAAAAATATACAACAACATGGTAGATAATGGGACTTACATCTGCTATATTTATTATTTGCCTACCGTGAAGTTCCCCATAGCACTACCGGTATTTCCCCATTTCAATTGGTTTATGGAAGGTTACCTCCTGGACCTTTGGCTCTGTTGAAAGATTTGTGGACAGGTAGAGAAACAGTTCCAACTAATGCACCGAAACCTGTAGAGACTTATTTACAAGATCTAATAAATAAACTCAAAGACGCTCATGAATTAGCATCTGAAAGCTCGAAAGTATCCCAAGATACTTATATTTCTCAATACAATCTTCGCTCAAAAGAAAAATCATTCAAGGTTGGGGATAAAGCCCTCGTGTTGATACCATCATCATCACATAAACTTCTTAATACCTGGAGAGGACCCGCCACACTAATTCAAATGACTAGATCCCATTCAGCCAAATTCGAAATGGAAGATGGAAGTATTCGCGAGATACATATAAACAAACTGCGACTATACGTTACCCGAGTAAATTATGTTGGTCTTGTATTCGAACAATACGATGACTTTGGGGACTTGCATTATGCTCCTGCTGATAAATTTAACGTATCAATTGGAGATATTGATAAATTAGATAAGGGACAAGAAGATTTGACGGCTGAACAAAGGAGAGACTTGTCAAAAGTTTTAAAAAGATTTATGGATGTATTTAATACCAAACCTGGACATGCTAGAGTGGACGGTCACGCTATTCGAGTCACAGCAGACTGTTCTCCCAAGAAATTTAGACCTTATCGAGTTCCCATCCGATTGCAAGATGAGGTTGATCGACAAGTGAAGGAGCTCTTGGACTGGGATCTTATTGAACCAATCGAGAGCGAATGGGCTCATCCCGTAGTGTGTGTAACGAAAAAAGACTGTAGCGTCAGGCTATGTGTCGATTACAGACTTTTGAATAGCTTCACTATCCCCGACGCATATCCCATGAAAATAGCTAAAGAACTCTTGTTTGAAATTGGAAAAGCCAATTTCATAACAGTACTTGACCTTACAAAAGGTTATTAGCAGATCCCGATGATAAATGAAGATAAGACTTTCACCGCTTTTGTCACCCGTTCGGAACATTTCCAATGGAAAGTAATGCCTTTTGGTTTAAAAAATGCTGGAAGCACAATCCAGAAGTCAATGGACAAAGTATTGGCACGGCATAAAAATTACTGTCGCTCGTACATCGACGATGTAGCCATATTTTCGGAATCCTGTACTGATCATATCTTTCATATCAGTCAAGTTTTGCTCACATTAAGAGGAGCTGGCATAACGATAAACCTGAGGAAATGTGACTTTGGCAGACGTCACGTGAAGTTTCTAGGACACATTATAGGTTCCGGAAAACATACTCCAGATCCTGAGAAAGCGGAAGTGATTCATAGTGTAGCGAGACCATCTGCCAAAAATGAGGTCCGAAGTCTGTTAGGACTGGCATCGTATTATAGAGATTATATACCCAATTTCTCCGAAAGAGTGTTGCCTTTAACAAATTTAACAAAGAAAAGTATTCCCACGAATATTACACGGGATGATAAATCAGAACAATCCTTCCAACAACTCAAGCGTGAACTGGTAAAAATGTCCTCTTTACATACACCTAATTTAGATTAACCATTCCAGTTATATACTAACACCTCAGCAACAGCTATAGGAGCTTGCTTAGCTCAGACAGCAGATGATGACAAAGAAATACCGATTGCCTTTTTCAGTAAAAAATTAACTCCTTGTAAAGCAAGGTGGTCTACAATAGAAAGAGAGGCATTTTGTGTTTTGGAGGCGTTAAAGAAATATGACAAATGGATTTTTGGCGTGCAAGTACAAGTCGTATCAGATCATAACCCTCTGAGTTATCTCACAAGCAGCGTGCCTCATGGTGCTAAACTTTCAAGATGGGCTTTGGCATTGCAGAGATACAATATGAGTCTCACATATCGTAGAGGTTCTTGCCATGGAAATGCCGATGCTTTATCTAGAATAGCAATGACAAAGTAAATGTTGGTGTATGTAGTATGTTCATATTTTGCGTGCATAGATTTATGTTATTGTTATAAGCTTCATATATAATATTTTAGTAATTGATTGTATCGTTTGTAATTTAATTAAGCATCGATTTTGAGAGCTACATATCTAAGAGCTCCTCTGCCTGTGTGATTTGTGTTTGTTTTCCCATTTTGCTTTTTTTTTTTTTTTTATATCTTTAGCAGGATGTGAAGCAGCATTGTCGCTAAGGTTACGAATGTCGAATGTTCACGGCTAAGGCTTTCTTTGGAGGGACGTGTAAAGATTGAAAGCGAAGTAACTGAGAAGAGAAAGGAGGAGAGAGAGGAAGGGAGAGGAGGCCGAAGCTAGAGACAGAGTAGATGCTGGACGCTCTCAGAAGGAGCAGGACTATTTTTGTCGCCGCTGATATGTTTTTGGATAGATATTTTTTTATATGTTTAGTTTAGATGTGTGATGTGCTACAATTCCCTCAATAAAAAAATCAAGCAGCCGAAACTCTTTGTGATAATTTAGATGAGGTGTTTTACATTCAATACATCGGGATAATATATCCATCCGGTAACCGGCCGGTCACGGCGATTCCGGTCACGGCGAGGGGGGAAAAAGTCTACTCAAACGTTTCATAAAAAAATAGAAAGAAAGAAAAAAACAGTTATTTTGCACGTTTAACTTAAGAGGATGTTACACTGTGAGAGAAAGTTTTCTTGGTAAATTCTAGTTCGTCTCCATTGTTATTAAAATATTTATGCAAACAAATTACAGCAAAATTACTTCCCACTGCATAATCTTGTCTTGCCATGATTCGTTTACATTTTGATGTTTTGAAAAGATTTTTCAGCATTCGAAACTTCCTGAACCAGTGACAGCGGAAGTATTTCAAGAGTGTGTGGGAGGGGGGGGGGTATGTTTCAAAATTAGAATTAAATTAATAAAAGAAATTGTTTACATGTAAATTATTTATCTCTCATTCAACGGTATTTTTTTTTTACTCTGTTCCACTCTATTTGTTTTGTTTTTTTTCTGTCCTCTGTGACATTTAAAACTAATACTTTCCTCATCGGTCAACAATAGGAACGTCCTCTGCGGGGGGGGGGATGAGTAACAAATGATTTGGTACCTGTTTGTAAAGAATTTTTCAGACTGTCTCTATATCAATTTTTTTAGAATTTCCTCAGACACAAATATATTTATTTTATTGTAAATTTAATTAAGCAAATTTGAGTCAAAATTGCAATCGTAGAAGGGGCTGAGTCCCTTCATTTAGAAAATGTGAGCCCCCACCCCTGTGCCTCTCGGTCCCTGTCCAGAACTCCCTTTTTCAATACTTTAAATTTTAATTTACTTACGTCGGTGAAAGTGAATTTATCATAAAGGATTTCTCCGGTGATAGAGCGTCCTCTTGATAGTTTTGAATTTGAAAAATAAAATTTATTTTATATTCTCTTAACCCTTAGACGCAACATTTTTATTAAACATAAGTTTGAGGGATACAGCGTTCGATTTCCAATGAGGCGAACCGGGTTCGAATCCCAGTCGATACGAATTCCGCATCCGGCTTGCACCGACCACAATGCTGACGTGAAATATCCTCAGCTGTAGATGGATCATGGGTTAGAGTCCCCTTGCCGTCAGGTTAACCGTGGGAGGTTCTCGCGGTCTTCCTCTCCATGTAACGCAAATGCGGGTTAGCTCCATCAAAAAGTCCTCCACGAAGGCCAATTCAAATTTCTCCCAATACTCGATCCAGGAGTTCCCTTGTCTGCTGGATTAGGCTCAAAATTACAAGGCTACGAAGTTGAACATTGGCAGTCGTAAACCCATAAAATTGGGTCGGCTGTTCAACGACGGTTATAAAATAAAATAAACATGTGTTTCAGGCTTTTTCATTATTTTATATTAATTTAGGTGAAAGTAAGTGAAAACTATTACAGTTGAACCTGTTTATCTCGAACCTCTTTATCTCGAAAACCTCTTTATCTCGAAATTTCAAAAATTCCCTACATTTACTGTCTAAAATCAATGTATTTTCCATGTTTATGCAGAATTTTGTTTCAAAACCTCCGTTTCCTCGAATTTCTAATAATAAAGCACAAATGTCAAAACTTTCTTTATCAGTAGAACTCGTAGACAGATATGAATTTCGTGAATCCACAGGAGGTAGGGATGAACAGATTGGGGGTGTTCACTATCCCTGCACTAGAAAGGAATACAATGATTCTGGCAGTAAGTGAGGGGTTAATGACCATCAGGCAGGCCCGTAGCCACCGGAATTCTGGGATTCAAAATTTTTAGTCTTTCTTTGAGCCTCTCAGTAAAAAGAAAAACTGTCGAATCAAAAAGCTGTTTCCCAGTACACCATCTTCGCTAGTTTATCATCTTCACTTGACCTTGTGGCTCCTTCGGTTAGACTCCTCCCTCGAAATCAATTGTTTTTTCAGAATTTTGTAAACATTTTCGAAAGAAAAACTGAAAGTATTGAACTGCAAATAAATTCATGTGCTAAAAATGAAGCAGAAGAAAATAGAGAGAGACTTGTCCCAATTGTCGAAACCTTAAATATTTTGTGGGAGGCAAGAATTGGCTTTAAGAGGAACTAAAGACAGTGGACCCTTAAACTTAGATAGTGATGAGCCCGTAATAAATTATGGAAATTTCCGGGCATTACTGAGAATGAGAGCTAAATCTGGGGATGAAACTTTGAAAAAGCATATTAACCAATGTGGTGGTAATAGAATGCACATCAGTCCATCCATTCAAAATGAATTAATCGAGATTTGTTCTAGCATTATCTAAGAGACAATTGTTTATAGAATCAATAAAGCAAGCTGTTTTGCTATTCTTGCAGACAGCAAGCGATGGACATAACTGAGCAGTTGACACTTTGTGCAAGGTATATCGATGTGAGAGGTGATGTACCAATTGTCAGAGAAGACTCTCCAATTCATTCCAATTTTTGACTTATCTGGACGCGGAATGTTATTTTAAAATCATTAAGAAATTTAGGAGTTAATGTTTCAAAAATTGTCGGACAAGGCTACGACGGAGCATTTGCAATGCGAGGGGACTTTAACGGTGTTCAAGCAGCCATCAAAGAATTACACCCAACAGCTATATATGTACATTGCTCCTCACACTCTTTGAATTTAGCAATTAGTCACTCTTGTAGTATTCAAGCTGTTAGAAACTGTGTTGGCACAGTTGAAACAATAACAAAATTCATCAAATCGTCTGCCAAAAGAACAAAAATTTTAGAAGACATCATCAAAATGAATTTGCCGAATGAAAAATTCAAAAAAATATCTTTTTGCTAAACAAGATGGATAGAAAACCATGATGCAATCATTAGATTTAAAGAACTTTATCCAGAAATAATTCAACTTCTCGAAGAAGTAAAGGCTTCTGGAAACCGCGAACAATCTCATTTCTACTATCACTAAAAGTGAGTTTTACATTACTTTACTTGTTTGTAGAAATATTTTTTCTGTGACTCTCTCACTGAGCAAAGCACTCCAACAAATTCATCTAGATTTGAATACAGCTTTGATACATGTAAAATCAATAAACAACACACTTCTAAAAAAAAGAAAAAACGCCGAGTATGAATTTCAAAAGCTATATTCGGAACTCCTTAATACTTTCACAAGTTTGGATCTAGATGTGAAACTTTCTAGATTGGCATCCTATCAAAATCACCGTGGCAATATAAAAAATCCGAACACAGACCCAGAGCAGTACTTCCGTCAAAATATATACATTCCTTTTTTAGATTATTTCGCTGCCCAACTGATTGAAAGATTTTCGAAGCACGAAGATACTCTTGCATCTCTCAATAAAGTGTTACCTAAGTATTGTGTGAACGTTGATATTAATTTATGCAATTTCCGAATCGACGCAGAATTCATTGACATCGAAAACCTCATGGGAGAAATGGAAGTAAGGGCATCAAAGTGGAACCTGCGTGAACCCCTTAGTTACGGCGCTTTCAGCAATGGAAGAATGTGACAGTATCTTCTTCCCAAACATTTATTGCTTGTTATCAATATTGGCTACGCTGCCAATCACCACAGCAACTGCAGAAAGAACTTTTTCTACTCTTAAACGCGTAAAAACAGCAACAAGAAATGCTGCTAAAGAAGAAAGGCTATCAGGGCTAACTTTATTAAGCATATTTCGGGATATTCCGGTTTGTCCTAAAAAAGTAATCGGAAAATTTTCTTCAAATCCCCGTCGCATGTCTTTGTAAGCTTTGTTTACAAATTGATTATAATTATTATGTAATATTAATTGAAAAATAATTATTATGTAATATTTTTTAATTACTAGTTTAACTTTTGCAAACAACAGAATAAACAATATTTGTTACAATGTTTTTCCCCTACTTTGCATGTCTGAAACTGTCCTTGCTTCTTACCATCCCCCCCCCCCCGAAAAAATATCCTGGCTACGGCCTTGCGATCAGAGGTTAGCTTTTCAACATAGATAAGAAAGCTAGGAATAGAAATTTATTTTGACCTCAAAATTGCAACCAATGGATCAAAGGATAATTAAGAGTTTGAAAGTGAACTATAGGAAACAGTTCGTATGCAAACTTGTAGATGCCATCGATGAAAAAAGTTAGACCCTATCAGAATTCAGGGCTAAAGAGAATAGAAGGGCTAGTTCACTCCGCTCTTAGAGCTGAAGCTACGATTTCCCTCCTCATGACGTCACTGTGTTCACAGATCTCGGAGATCGCAAGCAAAGATATTATGATAACTTTGCATCCTTCTCTTTGTAAAAATAAGTTAGACTTTTTCTGGTTATTAGCTTTCAAACTTTACGTAAAAAACACATTATTTCCGTTCATAAACATAGTTCAAAAAAACTTTCTTGGCCATTATATTAAAAAAAATACCATTTTAAACTTATAAAAATGTTTTACTGGTTGTCGAAAAATGACACTATAAATACTTTATTTTAAAAAGTTCAGTTTTAACTTTAATTATTAAGAAAAATGAAAGGATATATCAACACTTTTTTTAGCTACATATTCTTTTATAACAATAGGTTGAGTTAAATTTAGAATCCCTGATTTTAAAATATGCCGTTAATAGCAATTTGTTCATACTTAATCATTAGGAAGCATCAACCTTAAACGCTAATTACTGAAACAAAATAATAATTTAGGTTCATAATGACATTAGAAATTTTACAATTGTTTATAGATATTTAAATTTACGATGATATAATTTATAGATATTTAAGAGAACATATTTTTTAAAAAAAATCATAAATATTTAGAATAACTACATTAAAAAATATGTTATGAAATTAGGAGAATTCCAACTATATACTATATATTTCATTTATACTTTTTATTTATATTATAATTTTCTTTGACTTTAGCCATTTTTTAATTTTTTTCACCTGCCTTTCTTTTTGAAGTAACGAGGCGGTTTCTATTTAGATAATGAATTTTTATAAAAGTTCTTAACGACAGAATAAACGTATTGCTGTTTTATATTAACTGTGTCATTTCGGAATCCATTCTTTACATAGTTGTTCATTTACTTTAGGGAACACGCGGAAAATTATATTTTTTCCTTTTGTTTTTTTATCAAAATTTTTTCAAGTTGCAATCGCGCAAACTGGCATTTCGATAATAGTTTTAAATTCTTGTAAATTCACTGCAAAAACTGAGGAAAGTCATTATAGAAAATAACAAATGTCTTAGAAATTCTCGCAAAAAGAAATGCTCCAATATTAGTTAGAACTAGTAAGGCCGAACGCTCCGTTCTTGAAGTAAAAGTGATAGCTTTGCGCTAGAGGAAATGACGTCAAAGTGACGTCACTAGAGGAAATCGGAGGATTGGCGCGGCGAGAGCTACTTCAAAGGAGTGAACCAGCCCTTCTATTCTCTTTAGCCCTGATCAGAATTACTGTTTTGCCTGGAGAAATATGCCTCTAAAAACTATCCAAGAGGGTTTTAAAAAGCTGGTTTTAAGAATAGCTGTGAAGATGATGAATAAGAGGTTGAAGGCATCAATAAAGAAGAAAATGTTAACGCTGAAAATGCAGTGCCAGATTTGCCAGAATGGAATGCAATAAAATCTGGATATGATGTTGAACTTAATTTTGAAGATTTTTTACTAGTGAACAACTGCCTGGCAACATGAGGAACATTGACAGATGCGGAAATCATTGATAATGTCAAAGGAATATCAGATGAAGAAGCTGAAGATCATATTGATGAATCAAAAGTGAATACAAAAGAAGTAGAAAAAACTGTAGAATTCTTATAAACTACTCTTGAATCCCAGGAAAATGTTGGCTATGAGGAATTTGCGATCTTTCTAACGTCAAAAGAATAATCGAAACAAATAAGGTTAAACGTCAAAAATCTTGGAAAAATTATTTTCAGTGTTAAATGTATGTTAAAAAACTGCTGTGTAAGTAGATGTATGTGGTATAATTAATTTAAAGAAATGTCTATATTTCTCTACTAATAACAATTAAAGCACTTTTAATAGAATTTTTTAATTAAATTTAATTTTTTTAAAGTACCTGTATAACTCGAAACCGTTTTATCTCGAATTTTTCGCCTTTCCCGTGAGATTCGAGATAAACAGGTTAGACGTATATTTAACGTTCGTTTTAATAATATATGGTTATGAAATACAGCATGAAACAGCGGTGTCTATTTCTGCGTTAAAGGTTATAACTTCCAAACACGGCTCACTTCCAAACGATAATTTTTCAAATTTAAATTATTTTGCAGTTATTTAGATCAATGAGAAACAATTATTCATCATTGAAATTAGTTAGTTTTTAAATTCAATTATTGATACATTTTTGAATATGAATAGAAAAAAAAATTTAAAACTACTTTTTTTGGATTTTATATTTTAGTGCAAATATAATTGCAATAATCCAACATATTTTTTTAGTAACTATTAGACTGTTTTTCATAATTGAAAAATACGAAAATACATATTTGTTCGTAATTAGAGCGTCAGAAAAAAATATGTATAAACGAAACACAGGTGTCCCATCTGGGTTGAAGGGTTAAAAATATTTTTGAATTATACGGATTTTGTCCACAGAGGAAAAAAAATTCAGTTTATTCCGAAAGACTAACATGTATTTTAATTTGACTTATTTTATTTATTAACTAGATAATAAATTTATTTATTTCGTTAACATATGACCCACAGAGTCCAGTTTTTATTGATTTGAAAATTTAAATTTCAAAAATACATCTGATACAAAACAACATGATACATCTTAGTGGACACTGTGGGATTAATTGTCCAATATTATCGTTAGCTTAGCTTAAAGAAAAACCAAAATTGATGTTTGTCAACTGTCAACAATCACATAGTCGAAATATGTGCTAGTATTAATTAATTTGCAAATATTTAAGTACTTATTCAATATTTTAGATTAGGAATGCAGGTAACTCACTACACTCATTGATACATATCAATGTTTTCAATATTGTATTTTACTCAAAGTGCATATTAATGCTAATCAATAAAAGTCAAATTTTATTTTAAATGTGTTTATCGGCATTTGCATATTTAGTTACACTCATACAAAATTTAAATAATTTCAAAATTTCCCTGTTTATTGCTTTTCTTAAGCAATTTTTTTGCTTAAGACTGAAGATTAAATCAGACAAACTATTTTTAAAACACGTGAATTTATACTAATTATTCTCAGCTACACTTTTTATAGCGTATCATATTATTGTTTATCACATGATCATTAAATTATAAAAACCTATTTCAAATAATAAAACACATTATAAAAGACATTTAAAATAAAACTGATACAAAATAGTTGATTACTAATACACAGTATTCTAAAATATTAAAATATAATTATAAATTGAAATTACTGAAAACAAAAGAAAAAAATCGTTTGGTTCTAAAGAACAATATTTTTGCAATCGAAATACAGTTCGTATCAAAAAAACTATATTTTATAATGGTTAAAAAAAAGCTAATTCACGCTCTCGAAAACGTCTTACTACTCTTAAATGAAATAAATGTCAATTAAAAAAATATCGTTGATAACAATAACCTCTATGAAATGATCAAATTGCTTACCTTTAATGTTATTCCTAAGCAAACATAAACACTGAGTCATCTTCTAAATATGGAAGAAATAAACCACTGGAATAGCGAAACGCACATTCTCAGTCTCTTCTGAACGCAGAATATGACTCACCCTCCCACCTGTATTCTTCCCTGCAACAAAAAGAGAGACTTCATTTGCGCAGAATCTTGGGAGCGTCTGCAAATTGAGTATTTCAAAATATCAGTCACAAAACAATGCCCGCATTTAATTGCTTCTTGCTTTATTTTATTTTTTTTTTCTTAATGAAAAAGTAACAATGCTTCTATTGCCAGTAAAAATAAAACTAGGAATGAATTTTATTAAAAAAATTAATAACATTTCATTTATATACTTGAAATTTATATTTTATGTTGTAATTATTTATATAAGATTTTTGTTTTATTTGTTCAAATTTGCTCAAATAAATTTTTATTTTTAAAACAATATTAAAAACTATGATTTTATTTTATTATTTTCATAAAATGGATTATATATTGCTTTAAGCATACTATATTTGCTTTTTATTACTCCTTAAAAATATTTCAAAACTAAATAAAAAAAATTAACAAATTTTTTTTAAAAACTTATCAGAAGTTCTTATAGAAATATAGTTTAATCATGATATAAGGTGTTATGATACCATTGGCTATTTTTGTTATACTTAACAAATTAAAATTAACGAATAAAAACCAACTAGTATAAAATACGATCTTAAATACTTTTCCCTTTTTGTGAAAAATGATTGAGTTACAAAATAAAATGCTTCGTTTGCCCGAAAATCAAGAGGCTAAGTTCAAAAACGCTTTTGTGTAAGGGCAAAATAAAATACAATACAAATGAATAAATTGGAGAGAAAGTTGCTGGAATTGAAAAGAAAAAAATTGGGTACAATCATTCGTTTGACAAATTTCCACTGGTCTTAGAAGAAATTCCGGTAAAATTTTCTTAGTGGGCTGATCCATGACAGGTTTTCGTTAGTCCTTTTTCGCCTCTTAACGCAAATAGAGTTTGGTACTAATTCGACGATTCAAATCAATAATTCGAATCAGGATTCGTATCAGTTGATTTTATCAGAAGAGATTTAAATTATAATGAATTAATGTTTCTTAAATTTCAGTTAGTTTTATTTCACAGTGATGCTATGTCATACATAGTTAAAAATTTCTTGTAAAACCTTAGAGATTCTTACGCATTCATTATTAAGGACTTAAGATTTCTATTTTAATGCCAATTTTATAATAGATAAATCATTTTTATCAATTTCATTATCAAACCACCATTGATTCGAATCAGTAAGCGATTCGAATCAGTAAATGATTCGAATCAGTAAGTGGTTCGAATCAAATGATTTGATTCACTAAAAAGAACTGATTCTATTGATTCGAATCACTTTGATGATTTGTTTTTCCCAACTCTCAACGTAAATACGCGTTAGTTTCGGTGAACATGAAATTAAAATTTTACATTTAAACAAAGTTGTCCCTAGTTTGTTGCTTGATCAATGAGTTACTTTATATTTTGGAGGCTCAAAATTACTTTGATTTTCAGACAGAATCGTAACATTAAGGGCAGCATAACTGCTATATATATCTTCCGTTCAACATTAATTATCAAATAAGAATTTCTTACTAAAAATCTTAAAAGTTTAAATGATTGTACGAAGGTAAATCTCAATGCACGTAAATTGTTGTTGTAGTGAATTTACGTCGCACTAGAGCTGCACGATGGGCTATTGGCGACGGTCTGGGAAACACCCCTGAGGATGATCCGAAAATATGCCATCACAATTTTGATCCTTTGCAGATGGGATGGCACCCCTGCTTCGGTAGCCCGACGACCTGCATGCGAAGTCGAGCACTTTACGGCAGAACAGTTTAACGAGGACCAATACCGCACACCCTCGGTCCCTACGCAGACTGATCCAAGTGGTCACCCATCCGCACACTGACCGTAGCCAGTGATGCTTGACTTCAGTGATCTGCTGGGAACCGTGTCTTAACGATCAGTCCACTGCGGGACCAATGCACGTAAATAAAGTTACAGTTATGGAATGATTATGGAATGTTAGTTGAATCACTTTTCATTTAATATGCTGTCATTTCTTAAAAAAATATTAAAATATTTAACGTTTAGCAGAAATAAATGCTATTGAAAATTTAATTATTCGAAATGAAGAATTAATTTAATATTTAAGTGTACTATTAGTAGATGTCTTTATTTCATAGCAAAGTTATACGGTAATCATTCTACTTTCAAACAGTCATGCCTTTTAAAAACTTTTTCAATTTAGTTTTTTAAAAAAATCTAAAAATAAAAACATTTCTATAAAAGACGTAGAGAAATTTCCTCAGGACGATATCTTATAAAATATTTCTTCCGTAGAATATTACATAAATTTTCGTTGTTTTGCCTTAATACCCGGCCGGGTAATAAATCCAAGTTTTACCGGATACCCAGAACTAACTGGGTAAAAAATTCGATTTTTAACGGGTACCCAGAAATGGCTAAATTTTAGGACCCAATATATTTCTAGCTACAATTAATTAACTAAGTTATTAGTAATTTGTTAACTAACTACTAATTCCTTGCTAATGAAAATCAAATTTGGGGTTTGAGCTACTTTTTGGGCTACTCATTAATTTTAGAGTGCTACAAATCTGAAAAATGTGCTACGTTTTTACATAGATTTTTCTTTTGAAATTTATAATATATTTTTTCCATAGTAAAGTTATTGGGAACTTTATATTTCAATTATAAAAACGATTTCAAAAACCCTCCAACTTTTTTACCTTAAAAATAACAGATTTTTTTGTTTTAAAATATTTCTCCAAACATTAAATAAAACGCATCGGCCGCAGTTTTTGTTTCTCGATTTGTTTTACTACGCGGAGATCATAATGTTCGCGTATTGTAGAAACGGGAAAACTTTTCAGGTTTTTATATGTAGAGACGTGAAATCGTAAAGATGTTTAAAGAAAAATGTACAAGAAATTAAGAGGACGCAACCCTCTCAATGCCAGCAGCTAATGCTTTTTCTATGGGAGCTTCATTTACTAATAACTTTTTTGCATTTTGATATTTTGAAAAAATTCTTTCAGCATTTGAAACTTCCTAGTTTACTCTAAGATTTTGTGAAACCACTTTTTGTTTTACTATAACCACCGGGCCACAGGCCAACTATATGTAACAAACAGCGAATAAAAAATTTCCTACAAGTCACCACCTGATCGTTCTTTTTTTCGTTGAAAATGCATATCATGCACAATTTATTATACTTTTTTTACCAAATACGGAATTATTATGAATATTTATTAATAATCTGAAGAAATTACTTTATTTCACGCTTGTTTTTTAAGTTTTTTCTTCGTTTTTGAATTCAATCTTGTAATGTTTACTATTTGGAGAAATTCCTTTCATTACTATAATAACCATTTTTTTAATTGCTTGAACTTTTCGAAAAACTCTCCACATTTGTCCTAATTACAATGAAAAATGGATTTATATTTATACTGTATTATGAAATTATGCTATGGAAAAATACTGTTTAATTCCGACAATTATTAAGTGTTTAATATCTGAAAAATATACCACGAAACGCTTTAAAACCTAGAAAAAGTAAATCTTGAGAGATCAAATTTAATCTGATAAAAGGGGAGAATTGATGAGCAGGACTTTGAGTTGAGTTGTGTTGAGTTATGAAATATCACCCTCTTAAATGCTTTTTTTGAGAACTCATATTATATATAAATATTATTACACCAGAAGTATACTAAACAACTTCGCTGAAACCTATATTTATATTAAGGCTTTATTAGCTTAAATGAACCCAGCTTTTGAAACTGTTTTTGAAAAAACCTAAGGAATATTATTTAAAAAATAAACTTTGGTACTATTTAAAAAGCTGACTTAAAAAAAGGAGTTTTAGTATTAATGGAAGCTATCCTAAAGCTTAACTTTTCCTTATTCAGGCACAACATTATTAAAACTTTCTGATGTAAGCTTTTAAAATTAGACAAATTTAATAATCAAACTAAATTCGTTCACTCTTCCGTATCTCCAGCTGGAGAATTTGGCGTAACACTAGAAGGTAAAAATTGATGCAAAATTGAAGAATCTTTGGTAGTAAGACTCTAAAGGTACACTAATTAGATTCGACCTTGATATAAAAACCTTCAATGTCATGATTCTTTCCCTCACTCATTTCCTAATGATGACGTAAAGATTTTTTTTCTAATTTATTCTTTAGAGATGTTAATTTATAGACGACGGTATAAATAAATTAGAGTTTGGAGAAAAGGTAAATCTAGAGTAAGCCAAACTTTTTTTCTCCAAAATATCAAAATGCAAGATTACTTCACTGCGAAATCCCAAGTAATCCTACCATACTTTGCGTGAATTTAATATTCAAAAAAAAAAATAAAAATTAATCATTTGAAACTTTGTATAGCGTCCTCTTTTAATATTTTGAAAATTTCTGATTAATTTCACCAGAAGGAATATTTCGCAAAAAGCCTGATTATGTTTATCAAATTAGAATCAATCCTTTGATTCAACAATGACAAACATTATTCCTTTTATTTCATGACAACTTAAAAACAACACAATACAATTGAGCTTTACGTAATCAGTAATGGAACTAAAAGCTAGGAATCAAAGGGTTATCACTTTTTTAGAACACAAAATTGAATCACAGAAGTTTTATGATAGTTAGTGGTGTGTCTGGCTAACCTTTGTTCCAATCATCGGATTTTTACGCACTTTGTGTCAATATTAATGGTTCAAAAGGTAGACTTCAAACTTGCAAATTAATCAGTTGTTGTTGTTGTTGTTGTTGTTGATTTACGTCGCACTAGAGCTGCACAATGGGCTATTGGCGACGGTCTGGGTAACATCCCTGAGGATGATCCGAAGACATGCCATCACAATTTTGATCCTCTGCAGAGGGGATGGCACCCCCGCTTCGGTAGCCCAACGACCTGCGCGCGAAGCAAATTAATCAGTAATTTATACTGAGTTGAGAAAATCACACATAAAAACGTACTTTCTCTATGCTTATGGAACTTTCCCTGATTTGGAATTTTGGTGAGAGTAGTCACGTTTAAATTTTTTATATTTTTTATTAGTGAGTTGAGTGTGAAGAGAGTTCCCCTAAATGTTAATTTCTCTTTTTTCGTATTTTGACCATTTTAAAAACTTTTCAAGCGATCTAAACAATTAAAAAAACTCAAAATTTTACAAAAATAATTCGTTATATATAATTATTTTTTATTATTTTACTTAGTAATAGTCAAAAATATTTTGCATTGCAAGGTATGCATATTATTGCATCATTTTTAACTATTGTTATTTTAAAACGAAATACAAAATATAAATGAAATCAGTCGAACAGCTTCTGAGTTATTATACGACAAAAAGTCGTAATTTTAACTTTTCATTTCTTACTTCACGTACACATTAATTAGAAAGAATAACGATTTCAATAAAACATAATAATTGCTAACATGCACACTAACATGCACATTTGAAATCAGTCTAACGATAGCAAACGTAAAATTGAAATATTCTAAACTCAAATTGATATTTTATAATGAAAGCAAAATTGATTTGTTATTATTTGATAAAATATCTAACATCCACAGAATAAGGTGATTACTTTTTTAAACAGAAAAATTAGTTTTGTAATACGCAAAATCAAGTAAGACCAATTGTAAGAGTGAAAAATATTTTTACTCACAATTTTTTTCTTTTAATATTTTTAAAGTATTGTTTTAGGCTAGATTCGTTTTAATAATTTAATTGATAGCTTTTTTACCGCTAAATACTCATACATTTGCCAAATTTATTATTTTAGTCAAATTAAGAAATATTTAGAATTCCCGGAATGAGCATAAAGTTTCGCTTTCTGAGTGAAAAACTAAAATTGTAATTTTTTTTTAAAGTATATATGTAAAACAAATTTCAGCTGTCAAGTTCAAAAATGTAAAGTTTAGAATATAAAGATTTAGGTATAACGAAATGTAATATTTGGGTGTCACCGAATGTGCTGGAAATTTCAATTTCAATTATTAAATGCGTATATTTGATAAAAATAAAAAAATAAATAAGTAAATTTCGAAATTGCTAATTTTCAATTACCCAATCTTAGGATCAGGTTATTTATTTAGCTTCAGGTTATTTATTTACCTACGATATATATTTTAGACATAATGTTACTTTAGATTCTAAACTTAACAATTTTCGGCTTAAAATATAAAAAATTGATATTATATAAAGTATCTTTTAAAGAAAAAATTAAATATTACCAAAAAAATAAAAATTTTTGGTCTATTTCTACTTGCTTATAGACCTTGTTAATATGGTAAATATGTGATAACTTGAAATTTTAAATTTCGAAAAAGGAAAAAGATTTTTATGATAAATATTTTTAAACTGTTTCTACAAAATTACAGAAAATTTTGCTTTCTAATTTATTCATAACAAATATCTAATAATTATTTAAAAGAACTGTTTGTCCAAAAATTCTAAAACTAAATTTCAACCAATGCAAAAACGAAATAGTTTTACTAAAGGCAACTTACATCCGTCAATGCTTATAAAGGTGTCAAGAACAGGTTACCCGAGGTGTCACTCATTCGATAAATAAAAAAAATCATACAAAAATTATTTTTAAATAAAAATACTTTTATTAAAAGTGCAAAATTAGATGCTTTCCGATGCACAAGGTCAAGTAACGGCCGTTCCCCTTTCTGGACCAGCGTTAACAGATTTAAAAGGAAAACATTGACATAGTAAAAAAAAAAGAATAATGAACGTAAAAGAAAAGTAGTGATTTTAGAATAGATACTCAGTTTCATCGTCTGCCGAAGTTTACGTCACTCAGTTAGAATTAGGTTTGTGATGTCATCATCTACCAATGAAAACGCAGCTGTAACGATGTCATCTCTACCCAATGAATTTTGTTCCAAGATTAATATATATCTCTGAGAGGTTCTGTTTTCTTCAATTTGTGGAGTTGGAAAGACATCGTCATGTTCTGAACGAAAATTAGATAATTTTATTTTTCCTTTTCCAACCTTAAATTTTAAATATTAAGTATTTGTAATTTTTTTTAAACCAATTTTAAGGCTGCTTATAAGTGCTGCGTTTTCTGCTAAAAATAACACTTGCTTGATTTTAACTCGTGACAATTCAATGACAGTTATATACTGCCGTATAATTGAAAGTAAATAAATTAATAAAGTGCAATTTTTTCGAACAGCACTTATTTTTTAAAATTTATTTTTCTTTTTTTCTATTGCTCTGCAGTATACTGCTTCAATTAATATTTCATTAAAAAAAATAATACAAAAATAATTAGGGGAATCTAGGAAATACTTTAAAAGTTATAAATTAAATTCAAAGCCTTGTTCCGAGGCGAACCTCAATCATTAATTTGCTGAAGGGGTCAAAATGGAGAAAAGACAGGTTAGACTTTAACTATCTAGACAAGTGAGATGTTGTTTTCAACGTATTTTTACATTGAATCGAAAGAAACCCAAAACCAAATTAATCGAATTAACAGCTCGAAAGCTATTGAAGTTTTTATGTACAAAATGTATGCTTTTGTATTTATGCCATTTTGTGTTATACACCTGTGACATTACTGTCTAGGCAAGTGAAAGATTACTTCTCATATATTCTTTTAGGCTGAATTTTAAAAAATTAAACCCAGTTTAAAAAACTCATGCTTAAAAGTTAAAAAGTTTTTGTATGTTACAAAATTTTCGCTCATCAGACATTGCAATCTCGACAAGTGAGGTATTTATTTAATATGTATTATTTTATGTAAATTAAAGGAGACCAAGCCCAAGTGAATAAAACCAATAGTTTAGAATTTAAAATTGCTATACATAATGTATAGGAAATGTACATTTTGATTTTACATACACGCGTTTAATATTCTTATTTTGAGAAATGATACATTGTTTCCTACGCTAAATCGAATGAGAAAAAACATAAGTCGATGAAATGAATAATATAGAAGACATAAGTGTTTTGAATACTAAGAGCGTCTTTTTTAACTTCATATTTAAGCATGAAACCCTCATGACTTCTAAACTATTAGTTCTATCGCATTGGTTCTGATCTCTTTCGACTCAGCGTCAACCAATACATAGGAAATGAATGTCATGGCAATTTTAGACGAGCTATAAGTACAGAACTGTACTCTTATACAATTTTTTTTACTTTTAAACTAATAGTTTTTCACGTGGCTTCATTTGATTCAACAAAAAAAATTACAAAAGAAATTATACCTCACATGTAAGGATAAGAAGCGCTAATTGATGTAAAAATTTAGATTTTAATTACATTAGGTTCCCAAGAAGTGTAACCTTTGGGGACTTCATTTCTTTCAACTTTATCTACAAAAATCCGTTATGATTTTTGGAAACCTGTAATTTCCAAATTTGATCAGATATATTGTTGCAATGTCTACATGCACCACACTCGAGCGGGGGGGGGGNCTTAATATACATAATGGTCTATATTTTCCCCAAATTTTATTCTACAACTTGGATTTTTGGTAAAATATAATGTTATAAGACGTACCACACACCACCACAAGTTGTAAAAATATAGACAAATTACAGGATTTGTTTAAACTTCTTTCTTTGACACACTGAAGTACAGGCGCCATCTATGGAAGTAAAACTTAATAAATAATTATAAGAGCAACTTAATAAAATAAAAAAAAATTTAGTAGTACATATATACATTATTTTTATAATTATTTATCAGCACTATTTAGCAGTATCGTGTTCCAAACCATGTTTGCCCCACTTTTTTTTTAAATATTCTAGTTGATTCTTATATTTTTATTTAAGCTATAATTTATTCGCTTTTTATTTTAAGTCACTCTTAAAATTCTAAGTTAAACACTTAAGTCAAGAAAATTTCGTACATATTATACGGGGAAAAAAGATTAATGGAGAGTTGCGATGAAATATAAGAATTTTTTTTTCTGTAAAAATCTTGCCCAATCGTTTATACATAGTGTATTTACTAAAAGTTTTTTCAACCATCACAGCTTAATTTACATGACATTAATAGCTTCTATCGTTTCACTTAAAAAAAAAATACATTACATATTATATGGTAAACAAAATATAATAGAAAGATGCAGTCCAATATAAAAATAATCGTGATTTTTTTATTTTTTTTTCGATAGTAATCTCTCCCAATCAATACAGATGTAGTGGGTTCGATCCCCGGAGGGCACTAATAATAATTTTCAGAACCTTATTTTTTACAGTATGGCAAGCTCTAAACAATTTTTGTCTCGATATTTTTTAAGGAAAATACTCTACTTGATTCTTTTTTTTTATTTTTTATCTATAATTTAAAAAAAAAAAAATAATTCTACCGATTTCTATTATTGTTGTTGTTCATTTACGTCGCACTAGAGCAACACAATGAGCTATTGGCGACGGTCTGGGAAACATCCCTGAGGATGATTCGAAGACATGCCATCACAATTTTGATCCCCTGCAGAGGGGATGCCACCCCCTCTGCAGAGGGGATGGCACCCCCGCTTCGGTAGCCCGACGACCTGCACGTGAAGTCGAGCACTTTACGGTAGAACAGTTTAACGAGGACCAATACCGCACACCCTCGGTCCCCAAGCACACTGCTCCAAGTGGTCACCCACCCACACACTGACCGGAGCCAGTGATGCTTGACTTCGGTGATCTGCTGGAAACCGTGTCTTAACGATCAGTCCACTGCGGGACTAACGATTTCTAATAATTTGTTTTGGCTGGGGTCGTAAGGTTACATTCCGAGGTTTAGTGCCGGGGATTTACCTGACTTATTTCAAGAAATCCTGTCGTTTTCTGCAAAATATAAACGTCTTAGGCTGAAATGTTAAATGCTATTTAAATGGCAAATTGTCATTTTCCTGACTTATGAATGCAAGGAGATTGACACAGTTGCCAGAAATTTGCAAAGAGGGAAAGCAAATATTAATCTAATACCAAATTTATGTGAGATTGTAGTATGCTTGAATGTAATCAGAGTCATTTATTTATTTAATGATTGATTATTATACACAAATTTATTCTATACATGTCAGCAACAAAAACATTTTTGATTCTTTCTACAGTGGATAAAAGAATTAATTTAAGCAAATCATGGTCCATCTAACGCAAATGCTTAAGTTGAGTGACTTACTATTACTAGTTTAAAATTACTGTTTTTTTCTTCTTCTTCTTTTTGTTCTTTTTTTTTTTTTAATTTCTAAGCTAATATGTCATTTTCCTGGCATTCAAAATTTGATGAAAGTTTTAAAGTCTATATCTGAAAATCTAGCATCATAATAAATTTTATTTCTTTCATGATATTCTTTGGTTCTTTGAATTGCTATTTTTTTAGCTTCCTCAACAGGTGGATAGATTTCTTCATTTAAGGGATTTTCATAGGGGAGTCTACCACGCATGAGGTATGCAGGTGGAAATTTTGTTACAGAATGGGGAGTTAAATTATGAGTATTTATCTTTTAACAAAGTAGGCCAGGGAGTTTTAGTAGGTTTTTCATTAATTTTACATTTTAAACGTGTAATTATTGTTTGACCAAGGCGTTCTACATTGCCATTAGACTGCGGATGATGTGCAGTTGTCAATAATTGTTCAATCTTATTATGCTTCAAAAACTTTTTAAAATGAGAAGAAGCAAAGGCAACGTTTCGATCACTTAACAAAGATTTAGGAATTTGATTTTGAAAAATTTGATGTAAAAAATTAGTATAGGTTTCTGAACTAATGGATTTTGACGCAAAAGCCCAAATGTATCTCGTGAGGTGGTCAATAATTAAAGTTAAATACTTTTTGTTGAATTATAGAAATTTAATCCGCCTACACTATCTATTGCTAGTAAGTCAAAAGACTGATTAACAGGGGGTAAGGATTGTAATAATCCAAATCTTTTTTGTCGCGGTTTTTTATTTAGTTGGCACGTATGACAATGTTTACAAAATTTTGTTATATCTGAAGTTATGTTATTCCAATAATAAACAGGGGTTATTAAGTTAATCATTTTTTGGATTCCTGGATGGTTAAATTTATCATAAGCAATTTGCAGTAGTTTTAATCTCAACGAAAATGGAACAACTATTTTAGTAAAATTTTTCTTATACGTACACATAAAACATTATTGATATCAGCAAAATTACCTTGTAAGTTATCATTCCTTTGAGCTTCACTTATTTCACTCAATTTTAAGAAATGTGAAACACGAGCATTATTATTTTTACTATTGATTTTGACAAGTGAATGTGTTGCATCTCTCGAAAGCCAATCTGCTTCAACATTAGTAGAAGCTTTTGTGTATTTAATATCATATTCATACATACTTAACAATAATGACCATCTAAATAATCTACCTTTTAAATTTTTAATATTTTTTAGCCAAACCAAAGCAGCATGGTCAGTATGTATGGAGAATTTTTGGCCAAAAAGGTAATGATGGAATTTATTTAAAGAATCTACTATGGCAAGACGTTCAAGTTCTGTAATTGCATAGTTTTTTACATAGTCCCTTAAGGAACGAGTATGAAAAGCTACAGGATGCAATACGCCACATTCATCTGTCTGTTTTAACACAGCACCAATTCCAGCTAACGATGCATCAACAAAAAGATTACATTCATGATTAGGATTAAAAATTTTCAAAATTGGTTTACAAAACTGGTTTACATTGGTTTACATTTTTTAAAAATTCAAAGGATTGTTGACACTTTTCTGACCACACCCATTTTACATCTTTCTTTAACAAGTTATTTAAAGGATGTCGAATACTTGCATAACTATCAATAAATTTATTGTAAACATTTATTGATCCAAGAAATCTTTGCAATGTTTTCAAACTTTTAGGGGGCATTAATTTTTTAATCGAATCAATATTATGGTTATCGGGTGATACAATCCTACTGCTTATTTCATATCCTAAAAATTCTATTTGATTTTGCAAAAATGAACATTTTGAAAGTTTTAATTTCAAGTTTTCGTGTTTACAAATATCAAAATTCTTTTTAAGATGGGCTAAATGTTCATCATAAGAATTAGAAAATATAATGATATCATCAAAATAGTTTGTAGCAAATTTAATTTTACGTTTATTTAAAATTCTACGAATTTTACGTTGAAAGAGGTTTAGTGCATTCTTCCAGCCAAAAGGCAATCTTAAGTATTCACCATTGTGAGTAGCGAATGCTAATTTCTCAGTGTCATCAGGATGAATACGAAAATGATGATATCCCTGCGATAAATCTATTTTAGAATAATAAATACTGTTGGACAATTTTTCAATTAAAGACTGTATTAAAGGTAGAGGTTCAGGATCTGTTTTTCTGATTTAATTTCCTAAAATCAACACATAAATGACTCTTTTTATTTTCATCTTTTTTAAAGACTAAAGTTACAGGGGCAGCATAAGGGGAGGAACTTTCTTTTATAATGTTATTTTTTAACAATTCTTCTATTTGTACATCACTTTCTTGTTGTTGCTTTGGGGATGTTTTGTAACTTCATTCTTACTTCCCTCACTGGAAATATTAAGACTGTCAGTAATTTTGATTAAGTCCGAAATATTGAAATTATTACAAATTTCTTTAAGTTTATTCGAAAATTCTTCATCATTTGGTTCAAAAGAGAATTCCGAAAAATTTAGTATTTTATTACGATTTAATCGTGATATATCATTAGGAAATAAAAGTTTGAATTATAACTTCATTTTATTTGCCGTCACTAGTTTAATTAACGTTTGAATCACATTTATCTCTTTCAAAAACATTTTAAATGTAACAATATTATATTATAATTAAAAAAAAAACAAAACAAGGTAAACATACGAAATGCCATTCAACCATGAATTATCCTCATGAATTATCCTCATGAATCCTCTATAGATTAAATTTCATACTAAAACGTTTTATATCACTACTCATATCTATTTTCAATAAAATATGAACAATCTACTCGCCAACGTCGACCTTCATCAATTTTTCGTTGAAGAGAGAAAAAAAATATATAAATTTTTTTTTCAAACGCGCACTTATTTCGTAGCTCTTCATGAATATTCATGATATTTACTCGCGCACAAAACTTTTGTTTTCACTTTTCTCACAAACTTGAGCACTAAGAACTGTAGGGTCATCGGTCAACTCTATGGATGGGACACACATCAACTGGTTTCAGGGGACCATCTCGATCAGCATTCCACTAACGACGAGATACAGGTAGTTGACGATGGGATGAGGAATCCTTCCTTTCCTTTTACGCTGAAAGGTAACTTTTCCCCCGTTTGTCTGGGATGGGAATTCCGACGCAACAGCCAGCCTTCGTTAAGCTTAGTTCCCAAGAGATAGAACTGCGTAAGTTTCCTCCAAAAGATTTCCTCTGCGAAAAAAATCCTGCCGGCTTGTAATAACAGGACTATATCCCTGTTATCATTGGTTACAATTAGCTCAAATAATTCAGTCGTGAACCAATTATTCCTTCATTAGTTTTATTTACAGTTAGGTTGGTGGCTGAAACATTTCACATCCACTCTTCACAAGGGAGGGGGGTGGACAAAACTCCGGATGGTTCCGGCAGATCTTACATGGAATACATCATACAGCAAGAGTCCCAAAATAGAATATCTCCACACCTATTCTTTGCAAAAGACATTTTATGAAAAGAGTTTTAATGCTTTTATTAATACAAAAGAATTTATAATTTTTGTATACACACACATGCACACACACACACACGCACACACGCACACACACACACA